>NC_045974.1:22619575-22919575 GCF_010909765.2 Amblyraja radiata
TAAAGACAGGCTGAAAACAAAGCATTTTGAAGGGAAGTTTGAAGATACATTTCTGGTGCATCAGAAACAATGGACTTTCTGGCGAAATTACAAAAAAAATCATTAAAAAACCGCTTGCACTTGTTGTTTGAAAAGATACTAATTTGGAATGCTCCAAATCTGTCAAATAATATTAAAGTCTTTCCTAACACATGCTGATTTCTATAAAATGCATGGCTGACTACTAACATAAATGCAGGAATTAACATACAGTAAGCCATTCATGAATAACCAATCACACAAATACTTAAGCATCAACATTATTATGGGTGATCACTAATTCCTGAGCTTCACCGAGAGATTTTTAAGAAAATGCATTATTGTTTTTCATTAGTTCATAAGTCATAGGAGGAGAATTAGGCCATTCGGTCCATCAGGTCTCCTCCGCCATTTGATCATGCCTGATCTATCCATCCCACTCAACCCCATTCTCCTGCCTTCTCCCCACAACCTATGGCAGCCGTGCTAACCAAGAACCCATCGATCTCTGCTTTAAAAATACCCATTGACTTGGCCTCCACTGCAGTCTCTGGCAATGAATTCTACAGATTCTGACTAAAGAAATTCCTCCTCATCTCCTTTCTAAAAGTATATTATTTTATTCTGAGACCGTGCCCACTGGTCCTGGACTTTCCCGATAGTGGAAACATCCTCTCCACATCCACTCTATCCACGCCTTTCACTATTTGGTAAGTTTCAATTGGGTACCCCTTCATCCTTCTAAACTCCAGCGGGTACAGGCCCAGTGTCATCAAACGCTCATCATAAGTTAACCCTGGGATCTTTCTCGTAAACCTCCTCTGGATAATTTTTTATACATGATAAATAGAAGTACTGCAACAGAAGGTGATCTCACATGTTAAGGTGTGGAAGGATACAGTTCTAATGTGGGCAGATGGGATGAATGTTTAATTAGCATTCACTCGATGGGCTGAAGGGCCTGTCTGTGTTGTACGGTTCTTTGAGTCTATGACATTCACACACTCAGATCCTTCACTCCTAACCCCACCCATATTGCAGCCTACCTCCCCCCGATCCTCCTAGTGTAGTGACACAAAGAGTAACTGTCAGAGGAAGGTCAACTGTCTAGAATTAGAACTAATAAAATATAGAACAGACAGTACAGCACAGGGACAGGCCCTTTGGCCCGCAACATCTGTGCTAAACCTGATGCCAAGATGATCCAATCTCTGCACCCTCTGTGTAAAAGAGGGGGAGAGGAAGCTCCAAACCCAACATTCAGACTAATTAGAGAAATATAAAGGACTTAAGATGGACACAAAATGCTGGAGTAACTCAGTGGGTAGGCAGCATCTCTGGAGATAATGGATAGGTAGTGTATCAGGTCAGGATCCAGACTCGAAACATCGCCTATCTATTTTCTACAGAGATGCTGCCCGACCCGTTGACTTACTCCAGCATTTTGTGACTATCTTTGGTGTAAACCAGCGTCCGCAGTTCCTTTTTGTTAAATGTAAAGGACTTAACTGGGAACCATTTCTAACCCAAAGATTCACCAGCTACTAAATGCTGCCTCCAGATTCAGGGACAGCTTCTTCCCAGCTGTTATCAGGAAACCGAGCCATCCTATCACCAACTAAAGAGCGGACCTGACCTCCCATCTACCTCATTGGAGACCTTCGAAATATCTTAAATCGGATTTTGCTGGACTTTATCTTGCACTAAACATTATACCCGTTTATCCTGCATCTGTACACTGTGGATGGCTTGATTGTAATCATGTATAGTCTTTTCGCAGACTGGATAGCACGCAACAAAGAAGCTTTTCACTGTACTTCGGTACACGTGACAATAACATACTAAACTACAGAACACATTGAAAGCCCAATGTCGACAGCACATTCCATGATCAAAGGGCTCTATTTTATTAACATTCACGGCATAGTTCAGAGGACTAAATAGAGAAAATTAATGTTTTAAATTTCCCATTCGGCTCACTACGTTTAAACAAAATATGTCCAAAAATAACAGGCTATATTTCTCTTGGCAAGGCATTGAGCATATGACACACAGGACGATGGTTAAATATGGACTGAACCCAACTCTTTCCATAAAAATCCAAATCCCTGGACAAGATACTGTGTACCATTCTCAGCGCCAGAGACCCAGGTTCGATCCTGACTACGGGTGCTGTCGTACGGAGTTTGTACGTTCTCCCCATGACCTGCGTGGGTTTTTGCCTGGTGATCCAGTTGCCACCCACACTCCAAAGACGTGCAGGTTTTTAGGTTAATTGGCTCGGTAACAATTGTAAATTGTCCCCAGTATGGAGGATAGTGCTAGTGTACGGGGTGATCGCTGGTCAGCACGGGCTCAGTGGGTCGAAGGGCATATTTCTGCACTGTATCTCTAAACTAAACTAACCACACGCGGCCACGGGGAGAACGTGCAAACTCCACGCCAAGACAGAACCCAAGATCAGGCTAGAACCCAGGTCTCTGGCGATGTGAGGCAGCAACATTACTGCTGCACCACTGTCTATAGTTATACGCTTACAAAGAAGATTAAATGTGGTCACAGACTTTGAGCCATAGTCATACGGGCCCTTCAGCCCAACTTGCCCACTGACCAACATGCCCCATCTACACTAGTCCCACCTGCCTGCATTTGGCCCATATCCCTCTAAACCTGTCGTATCCATGCACTAATTGCTTCTTAAACGTTGCAATAGAACCTGCCTCAGCTACCTCCTCCGGCAGCTCGTTACACACCCTCCATTCTGAGAGATGGGAAGATTAGGGTTTTCTCCATTGAGGAAGGTTAGTGGGTGGCCAGAATATTAACAGCTCCACCACTAAGCCCTGGCGCCAAGGAGTGAATGGAACGGCAGAAAGGATCTTTACAACTAGATTCTTTACAAGACGATTTAGGAGCAGCAGCTTCACGCGTCGAACAAGGCCGTACTTGATCACACCTGCTTGTCCCAACAGCACGCATCCAGTGGCCGGTTGCTATGGCGACGGATGATAAATTCCCACCTCCTTCTCGGGAGATCGAGTGTGGGGAGCGGGAGGGAGAATTGGAAAAAGTCACTAATTTCCCCGGGAGTGGAACACCTCTGATGTCAACGACGACCTTTGACTCCCGCAGGAAGAGCCAATGGCAGCCCAGCACCCTCCTTCCCAACATCTGGAATTGCAGCTGGCTGAAGGATAGCAACTTGGAGCCGTGGCCTTTCTTTTAGAGATTCTGCATGGAAACATGGCGACCAGCGATTACCCATAAGCTATTTCTATTGCGCACACTAGGGGCTTTTACAGAAGCCAAACAACCTACAAATCCTCACTTCTTTGGACTGTGGGAGGAGACGGCACACTTGAATCTCCTTTGCACCCTCTCTTCCCCCAGGATCTCCAGAGGACTACATTGGGCCCAGCAGCTGCTAGAGCGGCTGCCTCATAGCTCCAATGCTCGATCCTGATCCCAAGTGCTGTCTGTGTGGAGTTTGCACGGTCTCCCTGTGACACCCGGGTTTTCTCCGGGTGCTCTAGTTCCATCCTACATCCCAAAGACCTCCGAGTTTGTAGGTTAAATGGCCGCCGTAAATTGCCCCTATAGTGTAGGGAGTGCCTGAGAAAGTGGGATAACATAGAACTAGTTTGAACAGGTGATCGATGGTCGGCATGGACTCGGTGTGCTGTATCTCTTTCAAAAACAAACTTCTTGATTAGGAACGTTCCATATTAATGATGACTGGTTTCCCTTTGAGAGATGTCGATGCTACTAAACGCCATTCCCTTTATCCTGTATTTGTACACTGTGAATACCTTGATTGCAATCATGTATAGTATTTCTGTTGAATGAGCTTTTCACTGCACCTTGTTTCAAGTGACAATAAAGTAAAACTAAACCACTCCAAGGCAGTTGAACAATTTTCCGTGTAATTTGTGTATCATTTAGTGTCAAAGAGTCCTACAGCATGGAAACAGGCCCTTCGGCCCAACTTGCCTGCACCAACCAACATGTCGCCTCTACACTAGTCCCACCTGCCTGTGTTTGGCCCATATTCTAAATCTGTCCTATCCATGCACCTGTCTAATTGTTTTTTTAAACTTTGCAATAGTTTCTGCCTCAACTACCTCCTCTGGCAGCTCGGTCCATACACTCACCACCCTTTGTGTAAAAAAGTTACTCAACAGATTCCTATTTAATCATTCCCCCTTCACCTATGTCCTCTGGTTCTGGATTCCCCTACTCTGGGCAAAAGACTCTGTGCGCCAAACTGATCTATTCCTCTCATGATTTTGCGTTTTTGTGTGTGTGTTGTCTGAGCCTATGCGCCTGTGATGCTGCTGCCAGTGATATTTTCATTATACCTGCACCTCATCGCGTGTGTGTGTGTGTGTGTGTGTGTGTGTGTGTGTGTGTGTGTGTGTGTGTGTGTTGTGTGTTGTGTGTGTGTGTGTGTGTGTGTGTGTGTGTGTGTGTGTGTGTGTGTGTGTGTGTGTGTGTTGTGTGTTGTGTGGTGTGTGTGTGTGTGTGTGTGTGTGTGTGTGTGTGTGTGTGTGTGTGTGTGTGTGTGTGTGTGTGTGTGTGTGTGTGTGTGTGTGTGTGTGTTGGAGTAACTCAGCAGGTCAGGCAGCATCTCTGGAGAAGAAGGATGGGTGACATTTCGGGTCGGGAGTATGAAGAAGGGTCCCAACCTGAAACATCACCCATCCTTTTGCTCCGGAGATGCTGCCTGACCCCTTGAGTTACTCCAGCGCTTTGTGTCCATCTGAAGTCCTTTATATTTCTCTCATTGGTTCCAAACACAACTTCTACTGTCTTGATCATCTGTTGCCAATAGTTTCAACTAACTTTCTCTGATATTTGTCCCTGAATCATTTATTCCCAAGTCCCTCCTGTACCTGCTTTTCATGCAGGGTAAATATTTATCCTAAGCTGGCAGTGTTGGTTCAAGGTGCCCTGGTACCAGAGGCTATATGTTCAGGGATGCAGTGGGGTGTGTGTTGGCAGTAGGTGATTTTGCAATTATAGTTTCCCATATGGCGACTGTAGTCTTCTCTGGGCTCCCAGGAATAGTGAAGGATGTGAGCTTCACATTAAACTGCTTCAGCCAGGGTGTGGAGATGCAGCACTGGCCTTGATCACTGAACTACACACTTGGTGTACTAGTTGCTGTACTAGCCTTACACACTTACCGGTCCTTTGGCCCTGTGCTAGCCTTATCCACACCTACACTAATCCCATTTGGGACGCACGGTGGCACAGCGGTAGAGTTGCTGCCTCACAGCGCCAGAGACCCGGATTTAATCCTGACTACAGGTGCTGTCTGTAGGGAGTTTGTACGTTCTCCCCATGACCTGCGTGGGTTTTCTCTGGGATCTCTGGTTTCCTCCCACACTCCAAGGACGTACAGGTTTGTAGGCTAATCGGCTTGGCATAATTGCAAATTGTCCCTAGTGTGTGTAGGATAGTGCTGGTGTGCGGGGGGTCGCTGGTCAGTGTAGTCGGTTGACTGAAGGGCCTGTTTCCACCCAGAATCTCTAAACTAAGCTAAATTAAAACTAACATTTTGCCCACATAATACCCTATTATTCAGTGCCTTGTCTATTGGAGCACCTGTCTAAACTCTTCTTAAAGAAGTATCTGGAAGCCAATCCAGATATGGGCATCACAGTGGCACAACTGGTAGAACCGTTGCCTCACAGCCCCAGAGACTCGGGTTTGATTTCAACCTCAGTGCTCCCTGTGTTGGAGTTTGTGCATTCTCCCTGTGAGGGTGTGGGTTTCCTCCAGGTGCTCCAGTTTCCATCCACATCCCAAAGTCGTACGGGGGGTGGGGGATGGGGTGGGGTGTAGGTTAATTGGCCCTCTGTAAATTGTCCCGTGCGTGTGGGGAGTGGATGTAAAAGTGAGATAACATTGAACCAGATTGAATGGGTGAACAATGGTCGGCATGGGCCCGGTGGGCCGAAGGGCCTGTTTCCGTGCTGTATCTCTGAATAGATGCTGCCTGACATGCTGAGTTCCGCCAGCTATTTGTGATTTGCCCAAATGTGTTAAAACACAATTCGGCAAAGACTTGCGTTGATGCACCAAACTATCTTGTTGCAGCTCCAATCAGGAAAAGGATGTGGGAATTTTTGGAATGGCTTTTGCAAGCAGGATTAAGCATTATAAATAGCTCTCTGTGTGGGAATTGAGAAAGGACCTGGGCCAGTTTTCTGCAGCTCTGCGATTCTTTTGCCTTTGAAGAAAGTAAAGGTGAAGCTGGAAATGTAAAGAGCTGCCACAAAATATTCACAGCAAGGTCAGTCTCTTGGCTAATGGACAGGCTGTTAAATCACTATCTTTAGTTTAGTTTAGTTTAGAGATACAGTGCGGAAACAGGCCTTTCAGCCCACCGAGTCCGCGCTGACCAGCGATCCCTGTACACTAATACGATGCTATGTACACAATACGGACAATTTTACATTTATACCACTCCATCTAACCTACAAACCTGTACGTCATTGGAGTATGGGAGGAACCCAGAGCACCCATGAGAAAACCCACACAGGTCACAGGGAGAACGTGCAAACTCCGTACAGACAGGACCCGTGGTCAGGATTGACCCCAGGTCACTGGCGCTGTAAGGTAGCAACTCTGCCTCTGCGCCACCGTGCTGCCTATCTGTTAAATTAATATCTGTGCGACATGCCACTGAGTTTATCCAATATTTTACACCTTGCGTGGGCTTACCTGACGTTTTACTGACTTTCGCAACGCAAAGTGTTCTGATCTTCCATCTTATTGCCACACACACACACACACACACACACACACACACACACACACACACTCACACACTCACACACTCACACACACACACACACACACACACACTCACACACTCACACACACACACACACACACACACACACACACACTCACACACTCACACACTCACACACTCACACACTCACACACTCACACACTCACACACACACACACACACACACACACACACACACACACACACACACACACACACACACACACACACACTTCTACAAAGTTAATGGAAAGTTGGTCTTCATCTTGAAAGGATTGGAATTAAAAAAGAGATACAAGGAACTGCCGACTGAGAAAAATTTGGGTCATCTCCAGTGACTTACAAACTTCTACAGATGCACCACAGAAAGCATACCGTTGGGTTGCAACACAGCTTGGTTTGGGAACAGCTCTGGCCAAGACCACACGAGTTTGCACAGAGTTGTGGATGCAGCCCAGTCCATCACGCAGACCAGACTTCCCACCGTTGACTTCATCTATACTTCACTCTGCCTTGTAAAGCAGCCGATGTAATCAAAGACTTGTCCAACCCCAATCATTCTGAAGAAGGGTTTCGGCCCGAAACGTTGCCTATTTCCTTCGCTCCATAGATGCTGCTGCACCCGCTGAGTTTTTCCAGCATTTTTGTGTACCTTCGATTTTCCAGCATCTGCAGTTCCTTCTTAAACACCCAATCATTCTTTCTTCTCCCCACTCCCATAGAGCAGAAGGTACAGAAGTGTGAAAGCACATACCAGCAGACTCTGGAACAGCTTCTTCCCCTCCATTACTGGGCTTCTGAACTTGATCTGATTGGAAAGCATCCAAAACAAAACTTTTCACCGTACCTCGGTATATGTGACAATAATATGTCGAAACTTATCATGCTGGAATCTTGAACAAAACACAAAGTGCTGGAGGAACTCAACAGGTCAGGAGAGGGGACCTGATGAAGAGGGGACATTTCAAGTCGGAACCTTTCTTCACTGAAAGCACAACCATTCCCTCCACAGATGCTGCCTGACCTGCTGAGTTCCTCCAGCACTTTGTGTTTTGTTCCTTAGGTTTATCGTTTATTAATTATTGTCACGTGTACTGAGGTACAGTGAACAGCTATCCAAACTGATAGTGGGTTGCACAAGGTGGGCCGAAGGGTATGTTATCCTGACAAATGATTGGCCGGACTCCCTCAGGGACGAGTCGTAAATGGTTCTCTCCAAGGTTTCACCGGGAATAAAGTGGGAAATTGGGACAAACATTGTTGGAATTCGGGCCGACCAGTACACTAGCACTATTCCACACATGAGGGACAATTTATAATTTTTACCAAAGTCAATTAGCCTACAAAACTGTACATGGGAGAAAACCGGAGCGCCCGGGGTAAACCAGGAGAAAACCTACATGGTCACAGGGAGAACATACGAACTTCCGACAGACAGCATCAGTAGTCAGGATCGAACCCGGTTCTTTGGCGCTGTGAGGCAGCAACTCTACCACTGTGCCACCATTCTAACAAAAAATATTATCAAGGAACTGTAGATGCTGGAATCTTGAGCAAAAACTAAAGTACTAGAGTAACTCAGCAGGCCAGGCAGCATCTGTGGCGGAAATGGATAGACGATGTTTCAGGTTGGGACCTTTCTTTAGATCATTATTAATAATAACCATTATTAGTTTCACTTATTCCTTTCGTGACCTTTCCCTCCACTCCCTGTCAGCGTCCACCAATATTCTTTCCTCTGGCTTCACATTTCTAACCTCTTCTAATCTAACTCACACCTTTTGGGCCCCCCCCCCCCCCTTAAATTGCCAGAGTTTCTCCCTCCCTCTCCTCTCTTCTGGCTTTCTCCCTCCTCCCCCTCCTCTCTTCTGGCTTTCTCCCCCCCAAATCAGTCTAAAGAATCGTGACCCGAAACGTCGCCCATCCCTGTTCCCCAGAGATGCTGCCTGACCCGTACAAGCTCCAGCACTTTGTGTCTTTTCTCCGTGAAGTAAAGGGCCTGTCCCACTCGGGCGTCTTTTGCGCGTAATTTGCGCGACATCATTTACACGTCACGATGCACGATGCGAGCGTTGTGCCGCGCATGTGACGCACGCATAGTGTGCGTATTACGCACGCATGGTGCGTGGTGACGTAGGCAGGGTCGCGCGCGGCGCCCCAGGATTTTGAGATGTACAAAACCTTCGCGTGGCGCGCAAACGACGCCCAATTGGGACAGCTCCTTAAGGACCCTTACATAACTCTGTCTAATGCATTCACCGTGTCTTGGTTGATTGCATTAAAAAGAACAAGATGTTGAAAAGAGGTGGGAGATTAAGATAATTTCAGTTAGACTATTGTCTGCGGAATTGTAAGAAGAATTAAACAAAGCCATCAATTAGCACTAATGACAAACGAGGATAGGCAATGTTAGCAGCTAATTGGTGGGAGATATCTTGTCAGTGTTGGTGTTGTCATCGAACCATGAACCCATTAAACAACTCTATGGAATGACAAGATAATTCTCTCATTATTGATCACCACTAATGTTCGTTTTTCACTTGCTGGGCAAGGTGCCTTTGTACAGAGTATTAACAGGGAGAGACAGGTGAAAGGGAATGGTGAGTGGTGGGGTGAAGGGAGGGGGCACACATTGAGGTGTATTGATTGTACAGTGCAAGGCAGTGTGGACAGGCCACAACCCAGATCGGTGAATCTTCCGGTTTGATCTGGCAGTGCACGGTTCAGTTTGGAGCGTGGAAATAGGCCCTTCGGCCCACTGAGTCCATGCTGACCATCAGTCACCCGTACACTAGTTCTATGTTATCCCACTTTCTCATCCACTCCCTGCACACCAGGGGTAATCCTACAGACGACCAATTAACCCACAAACTTTGGAGTGTGGGAGGAAACCGGAGGTTTTGTAGGTTAGCTTCAGTAACATCGTAAAACTTGTCCCTAGTGTGTAGGATTGTGTTAGTATATGGGATTGCTGTTCAGCACGGACTCAGTGGGCCGAAGGGCCTGTTTTTGTGCTGTATCGCAAAGTCTAAAAACAATTAAACACACTTGACTCTTCTCTCTTGACGACTTTGTCACTTACTCCACCCATCTACCGATCAACCATGCCCCCCCTCACTTATATCCACCTATCACTTCCCTGTTTTTGTCCTGCCCCCACCTCCCTTTTCCAGCTTTTCCCCCCCTTCTCCAGCAGTCTGAAGTAGGATCCTGACCTGAAATGTCATTTGTCAATTCCCTCCACAGATACTGCCTGACCCACTGAGTTCCTCCAGCACTTTGTGTTTTCCTCAAGTTTCCAGCATCTGCAGTTCCTTGTGTCTCTGGATACTTGACTGTGCTTTGCTTTGTAAGAAAGTAGTACAGAGTTATTGATGGCGGCTTCGTAATCCAGCCACTTCCCTTCAAAGAAACAGTCTCCAATATTAAAACATGCATAATTGAGACAAATGAGTTACGGATTTATTATTATTAATAAACAGTGATTTGATTTCTCTCGAGGAGATATTTAATTGTGAAGGTGTTACAAGACTATTTGTGCTTTACTCCTGGGTGGAAAGATGACGTGGGATGTTTTGCTTGTTGGAGCGGCATAGAATAAAGTCCGACCATATTGCAAACATTCAAAATGGAATTCACATCCAACGTCTCTGACAGATCACTTCAGTGGTGGGGAGGTCAGTACCCGTGATGGACAGGGCAGTGTCCAGCACTCTCTGTAACCTCCTTTGTTCCTGGACGTTCGAGATGCCGAGCCAGGCCGTGATGCAACCAGTCAATATGCTTCATCCCCTGCACCTGCAGAAGTTCAAAAGAGTATTAGTCGACATACCAAATCTCCTCAGTCCGATACCCAAAAGGAGAATGGGGGACGCAAGGAACTGCAGATACTGGAATCTTGAGCAAAACACAAAGTGCTGGAGGAACAGGTTGTAACGGATTTTGGTTATAGCGGGTCGAATCTGTTGTAGACCAAGTTTGTTGTTTCACGGAATGACCTCGAGGTGGATGGAGCGAATCTTAGATTAGTTTAGTTTTACAGATACAGGTACTGTACATTGATGTCACCTTGTTTAATATCCTGTCCTTACTATTGTACTAATAAAAGTGTTTTGGAGAATTACACATTGGAATAGTGTTTTGTGAACCATTTTAACAGTTTGGTTTAGAGATTCAGCGTGGAAACACCGAGCTCACGCCAACCAACAATCACCCGTTCATTAGTTCTATGTTATCCCAGCTTCCTAACCTACACACTCGGGGCAATTTACTGGACAGAAGCCAATTATCCTACAAACCTGCACGTCTTTGGGGTGTGGGAGGAAAACTGGATCACCTGGAAAAAACCCACGCAGTCACAGGGATAACGTGCAAACTCCGTACAGACAGCACCCGAGGTCAGGATCGAACTTGGGTCTATGGCACTGTAAGATAGTAACTGTACCACAGTGCCACTGTGCTGTTCCAAGGTGTGTATTTTGTGTCATTTACTGTTTATTGTGTCGTGTTAGTTTACTGGCTGTTTTTCCAATATTACTGTATTGCATATATGAACCCCCTTATTCGGTTATAGCAGACAATCCGCAAAAACGGACACCATAACCCACCCCCATGTGGTCCGTTATAGCGAGGGTTTACTATTCGATTTTTTTCTCTCCACTTGCGTCCCGAAATGACAGAGGCATCAGGCAGCAGACGTTTCCAATGGCCTCAGGGATAAGGCATCTGCAGGCTATTGTGAGCAGCTGTTTAAGTCGACACTTGTCATCCAAATTATAGTGTCTGCTGTAGTGTATAAAATGAGCAGCGTTAATGGAAGCAGACAAAGACTGTGCGGCTGAAAGATTAGGACTGTCACTGAACGAATGGGAGAGATTAGCTATTCTGTTCACCTTATGACAGCAGAGAACATCGTTTACATGGTGGAATATACTTCACGGAGCTCTCAAAGGCACCACGCTGATGTTCCCACTTTATGCACCTTGGTTTGGATTTATTAAACCCTAACTTTATTGTTTAGTGGAGGAGAAAAAGCAATCATCTGTCACAGGGGTTACTATATTCCCTTTGTAACATTCCAATTATTTAGTTTAGAGATAGTATACAGCGTGGAAACAGGCCCTTCGGCCCACCAGGCCCTAGCCAACCATTGATCACGCATTCACGCTAGTTCTATGTTATCCCACATTCGCATCCAAACCTTACACACCAGGGGCAGTTTAGAGAGGGCCAATTAACTTACAATTCTGTGCGTCTTTGGGATGTGGGAGGAAACCGGAGCAGCCAGAGGAAACCAACGTGGCCACAGGGAGAACGTGCAAACTGCACACACAGGCTGCACCCGAGGTCAGGATTGAACCCGGGTCTCTTGCGCTGTGAGGCAGCAACTCTACCACTGCGCCACCTTTCTGCTTCTCCTGATTTTACCTGGAAATAATCACTTGGGCGACCTAGTCCGTGAGTTAAAAAGAGTGTCTTCGACCTTCAAGCTGGAAAGCCTCGAGCTGGATCGACCGTCCGCTTTGAAACTGCGAGCTGGATCGACCGACCGCACACACACGCACACACACACACACACACACACACACACACACACACACACACACACACACACACACACACACACACACACACACACACATCGCAAAGGCGGGGGCCAGGGAAAGCGGGGAATCGCTGTCTGAAATTCACACCCACAATGAAGAGGAAGGTAAAACGGCTGCATAGTAGCGGTAAGTCCTTTAGAGAGCGCGGAAGGGGGGGGGAGGGGGAGAGAAGGTGGGAGAGGGGGAGAGAAGGGGTGGAGAAGGGGGGGGGGAGAAGGAGTGGAGACACTTTAAAGAAGTAAATAATAAAGTTTAGCGGGCGTTTTACCAACCGGTAGGTTTTCCTTGGTCCTGAAAACAAGCCAATCAAAATGCCCGGTCAGCGAAGGAGATTGCCTACGGCTGCCCTCGACTGCCTGTAACTACATAGCGACCCCACTCCACTGCACTACGAGTTCAAAAGAACCATGCCGACCAAATTTTACTTGCGGAAAATTTTTCAACATGCTGAAAAATTTTCCGCGACCTAGCTGAGGCCACGAGTATTCGGGAACTTCCCTCGAGCATGAAGGAGAGTTCCAGCGACCTCATAGGACCTTCTAGAACCAGGTGTCGACCATGCTGCGAGTTTGAAGGTCGAAGACACTCTTCTAAACTCGCAGATTAGGTCGCCCAAGTGGGACAGCGGCAGAGACCTGGGTTCGATCCTGACTACAGGTGCGGTGTGTGTGGACTTTGCACGTTCTCCCTAAGACCACGTGGGTTTTCACCGGGAGCTCCGGTTTCCTCCCACACTCCAAGATGTGCGGGTGTGTAGATTAGCATTGAAAATTGTCCTTAATGTGTAGGATACAACTAGTATATGGGCGATCGCTGGTCAGCGCGGACCCAGTGGGCTGAAGGGCCTGTTTCCATGCTATATCATAATGTATATCTCTAAGTTAAACTAAACTAAACATCCGAGTTCAGTGAATTTTTATTGTGGGCAAAATAATTGTAAACTAGAAGCTTATTTGAATGTCCTTAATGCCCTAAAAATTATTACCAAAGGTTAATTTCATCCAGGACTGCAGATATTGAGGAAACCAAAGGCATTTTAACAGACTTACAAAGGACTCAAATGATTCAGTGATTTGGAATTAAACAATCACCATCAGTAACATCATTGCGGGAGATCCAAATTAACAGCTACATCAGGCATCCTCAGGATAGATTGTGCACTGAATATATTTGTCAAAAGAGTGTGTGTGTGTGTGTGTGTGTGTGTGTGTGTGTGTGTGTGTGTGTGTGTGTGTGTGTGTGTGTGTGTGTGTGTGTGTGTGTGTGTGTGTGTGTGTGTGTGTGTGTGTGTGTGTGTGTGTGTGGCACATTAGTAATCAGCCATATCTCTGCATGCAATGATGCTGTTCTGCCTTTGATACATCTCCATCAGCAGAGATCCCTGTACCTTGCTACATCTCAGTCATCAGGTGCAGGGGATTAGTTTAATTTGGCATCATGTTTGGCACCAACGTTGTGGGCGAAACCAGTGCTGCTTTACTGGTCTTGGTTCTGTGCTGTAAATTGATGCGTGTGTGTGAGTATGTTTACGGCGTGTGTGTGTGCGCGCATGCGTGTTTCTATGCGTGCGTGTATTATAGAATCTGGGGAGGAGTTTATGGGAATAGAGGGAGAATAAAATAGAATTAGTGTAAATGAATGGTTGATGACCAGTATGGACTCAGTGGGCCGAAGAGCCTGTTTCCATACTGTGTGACTGTGACTGGGATAGGTCTTTAAATGGCCCAAACGGCCTCCTCCTGCGCTGTCAATGTTCATGAGTCTGGTGGGGGAGGTATTCCTGATAAGAAAGGTAATTTGCACCTTCTCTATCTTGGGCAAGGTTTACAATCCATTCGGTGTCTGCCCAAATTCAGAAAGGGAAAATTAACCTGCCACTGCCGATGGAATAAGTAGATGTTTTCTAACTTGAAATGTCAAACATGGCTGGTGCCCAGCTCTTTGAATGTAAGTCATAGCAACGCAAGTGAAATTCCAATGGGTTTTTAACAAAGGAAAAAAATCAGCAGAAGTACATGAAAAATTCTACCAACCATCAGCCAGCGTCATCAGAGACCTACACCACCCTGGCCACGCTCTCAATTCACTCCTGCCGTCAGAGACAAGGTACAGGAGCCTGAAAACTGTAACGACTGCATTCAGGAGCAGCTTTTTCCCTACAACCATCAGGCTATTTAACACTACAATCTCCGAATAAGCTCCAAACTACATAGACTTGGGGCATTGCTTTTGTCTTTTTATTGTTTGTTTGTTTGTATTTACAGTATGTGTGTATATGCATGTAGGTATGTACGTGTGTATATCTATATATATATATATGTGTGTATGTGTGTGTGTACGTACATTTATATACATACACACACATATATATTTACACACAAGTGCATACACACACACACATATGCACACACACACACACACACACACACACACACACACACACACACACACACACACACACACACACACACACACACACACACAGATATATATATATATCATCTCTGGAGAAAAGGAATATTTAATGTTTCGAGTCAAGTCCCTTCTTCAGATTCCATTTCGGGTTGAGATATATACACACATTTATACTGAACATTTTTTCTACTATTATATTTTTTACATAATACTATGTTTACATATTCTGTGTGCTGCTGCAAGTAAGAATTTAATTGTTCTGTCCGAGACATATGACAATAAAACACTCTCGACTCTTGACTGCTGAAACCTACACAGAGTATCAGTGGGTTGCATCACGCTGCTCCTGACACGATGTGCCTTGGGATTCGTATCACACTGTTAACCATGTCACTCTAGTTGACACTAAACAGGGTTTGTTAGCGATCTTGTGACATTCTGCAAGAAAGTGACAATTGACAAAGACATCTCCTCTCCCCTTCTTCACAGCCCGATTCCAACGCAGAAAGTACAGATCGGGGATACAACTCACCCTTCGATAGACACAAAGTGTTTAGTTTAGTTTAGAAATCCAGCGCAGAAACAGGCCCTTCGGCCCAGTGAGTTCGTGCCGAGCAGCGATTCATCCTTTACACTAGCACTATCCAACACACCAGGAACAATTTATAATTTTACCAAAGCCAATTAACCTGAAAGTCTGTACGTCTGTGGAGTGTAGAGGGAAACCTGAGCACCCAGAGAAAACCCACGCGATCACAGGGAGAACGTGCAAACTCCGTACAAACAGCACCCGTAGTCAGGATTGAATCTGGGTCTCTGGCGCTGTCAGGCTATAGTGACAGATTTTCATATTGTTCAAGAAATCCTTCCTTTAGTCACTTTGATTGAAGACAGGGGTTCAAGAGATAATCGAAACGCACTCACGATCTCTCCCCGAGACATTCAATGCTGTCGAAAGATAAATCTTCCAAACAGTCTCTTCATTAATAGTTTCTTTATTGTAGCAGTAAAAATATGTAAGATATTCATCCAAACTTCTTCTTGTGTAAGTACATTTTGATCTTACTCGTGGTCAAACTCATGCATGGCTGAAAGCTGTGACCTCTCCCCCATGCTTCTTCAAACTAAACTAAAACTACTAGGGAGTTAGTGCCAGAATCCCAGCCGCAAACACGCCTCAGACTACGTATAAAACCCACCCAAATAATTACAGGCAGATAAAATTTAAAGGTAACTGGTTATAGTTATAACATATACTGAGTTAAGTGGCTATTACAAAGCAGCAACTCTGGTGTTGCACCACTGTGCCACCCCGAATGCTGGAGTTACTCAGCGGGTCAGACGGCATCCATGAGAAAAAGGATGGGTGACACTCCCAACCTGACCCGAAACGTCACCCATCCCTCTTCTCCAGAGATGCTGCCTGACCCGCTGAGTTACTCCAGCACTTTGTTTCTATAACGTACCCTTGATTATATTTTTCCTTTGCGATTATGTTTTGAAGTTCTAACGTAGGATCTAGGAGCCCTGGCCTCCTACTTCCCAGGTCTCTCTCACCCGCATTTTCCCCAAGGAAATTTGACCTTTGATCCTGGTGAAAGGTCATCAGCTTGAAACGTTACCCCGTTTACCTCTCCAGGGAAGCTGCCTAACCTGCTGAGTATTGCCTGCATTTCCTGTTATTTCAGGTGTCAGCAATCGTCAGGTTTTGTGTTGCTTTCACAAGTTCATAAGTTACAGGAGCAGAATTAGGCCATTCCTGCCCATCGAGTCTGCTCCGCCATTCGATCACGGTGGGGGATTCATGCCAAATTTATACATACATGTTCCAACAGAACTGGATTTTGTGAAGTGGCATTTACGGAGCCCACGTTAGCACAGTGCACACTGGGCATCAGCTACAGAGGACATGTTTCTATCCTTTTATTTCTGCACAGTCTGCTATGTCACACATTGAGCGAAGATGAAATATCAATAAGGAGCTTGGTTCTAATTTGACTGAACAGGAAACACGTGTATCCGTCAGGGAGATTGATCTGGTCTTGTGATTAAGTGTCGGGCTTGTCACCATTGGAGACAGGAAACTGCGGACAGCTCTTGTGATGAGCAACTCCCAGATGAGGGAGCTCAGTGTAAATGGACTGGAGAGAGCTGGCGTTTGCCCAGCGCAGCATAATCAGCCTGACTTTAGAGCCCTTTAGACTTTAGAGATACAGCGTGTAAGATACACTAGCGCTATCCCACACACTAAGGACAATTTACAATTTTACCGAAGCCAATTAACGTGCAAACCTGCACGTCTTTGGAGTGTGGGAGGAAACCGGAGCACCCGGAATAAACCCACACACTCACAGGGAGAACGTACCAACTCCGTACAGACAGCACCCGAGGTCATGATCGAACCCGGGTTTCTGGTGCCCGTAAGGCAGCAACTCTACCACTGCGTCATATGTCTTGATAGATACAAAATGTTGGAGTAACTCAGCGGGTCAGCAAACATCTCTGGTGAAAAGGAATAGGTGATGTTACGGATCGAGACCCTTCTTCAGACTGAGAGGGTAACGCAAGGTATGAAAAGGTACAGAAATAATCAGAGCCAGCACCGATGACCAAGGAAAAGTCATCCCATTCCTTGTGAGAAGGCCACTTCTACCCAATTTGCTTTCACGTGGGACTTACACATCCCAGTAAACTTGAACCCATCGTCCATGACCCCACTGACGAGCACCAGGCCACCATATCTAGCACCATCACCGACTTCATCAATTCCCACGCCCTGCCCGACCAAGCTTCCAACCTCATCGTTCCCCAGCCCCACACGGCCCGTTTTTACCTTCTCCCCAAAATCCACAAACCCGGCTCTCCCGGCAGACCCATTGTCTCTGCTTGTTCGTGCCCCACCGAACTCATCTCCACATACCTTGACTCCATACTATCCCCCTTGGTCAAATCCCTTCCCACCTATGTTCTAGACACCTCAGACACTCTCCGCCGCCTCCGCGCATTCCACTCTCTAGGCCCTCACCCCCTCATCTTCACCATGGATGTCCAGTCACTCTACACCTCCATCCCCCACCAGGATGGCCTCAAAGCCCTCTGGTTCTTCCTCGACCAGAGGAGCAACCTATACCCAGCCACTGACACTCTCCTCCGCCTAGCGGAGTTGGTCCTCACCCTCAACAACTTTATGTTTGACTCCTCCCATTTCCTCCAAACACAAGGTGTAGCTATGGGCACACGCATGGGCCCCAGCTACGCCTGCCTCTTTGTCGGGTACCTTGAACAATCCTTGTTCAATACGTACCAGAGCCCCATCCCCGACCTCTACCTCCGTTACATTGACGACTGCTTTGGGGCCACCTCCTGCACCCACACACAACTGACTGACTTCATCCACTTCACCACCAACTTCCATCCGGCACTCCAATACACCTGGACCATTTACGACACTTCCCTACCATTCCTTGACCTCACCATCTCCATCGCAGCGGACAGACTTCTGACCGACATACACTACAAACCAACTGACTCACATGGCTATCTGGACTACACGTCTTCCCACCCTGCCCCCTGTAAAGACTCCATCCCCTACTCCCAATTCCTCCGCCTACGCCGCATCTGTTCCCAGGATGAGACGTTCCACACCAGGGCATCGGAAATGTCCTCGTTCTTCAGGGAACGGGGATTCCCCTCCGCCACCATAGATGAGGCTCGCACCAGGATCTCATCCATACCCCGCAACACTGCTCTCTCTCCCCATCCCCGCACTCGCAACAAGGGCAGAGTCCCCCTAGTCCTCACCTTTCACCCCACCAGCGGCAAATACAACACATAATCCTCCGCCATTTCCGCCACCTCCAACGTGACCCCACCACTCGCCACATCTTCCCATCTCCCCTATGTCTGCCTTCCGCAAAGACCGCTCCCTCCGCAACTCCCTTGTCAATTCTTCCCTTCCCTCCCGTACCACCCCCTCCCCGGGCACTTTCTGTTGCAACCGCAAGAAATGCAACACCTGTCCCTTCACCTCCCCCCTCGACTCCATTCAAGGACCCAAGCAGTCGTTCCAGGTGCTACAAAGGTTCACCTGTATCTCCTCCAACCTCATCTACTGCATCCGCTGCTCTAGATGTCAGCTGATTTACACCGGGGAGACTAAGCGGAGGTTGGGCGATCGTTTTTGCCGAACACCTCCGCTCAGTCCGCAATAACCTACCTGAACTCCCGGTGGCTCAGCACTTCAACTCCCCCTCCCATTCCCAATCCGACCTCTCTGTCCTGGGTCTCCTCCATTGCCAGAGTGAGCAACACCGGAAATTGGGGGAACAGCACCTCATATTCCGCCTGGGTTGCTTGCGTCTGGATGGCATGAACGTTGAATTCTCCCAGTTTTGCTAGCCCTTGCTGTCTCCTCCCCTTCCTTAACCCACGAGCTGTCTCCTCCCATCCCCCCGCCCTTGGGCTCCTCCTCCTCCCTTTTTCCTTCCTTCTCCCCCCCACCCCCCATCAGTCTGAAGAAGGGTTTCGGCCCGAAACGTCGCCTATTTCCTTCGCTCCATAGATGCTGCTGCACCCGCTGAATTTCTCCAGCTTTTTTGTGTACCTTCGATCTTCCAGCATCTGCAGTTACTTCTTGAACACCAGTAAACTTGAAGCTTAGATGACGATGCTGCTATTTTATTGCCACATGTACCTAGGTACCGTGAAATTCTTTGTTTTTGCATACAAAAGAGACGCCATAATAGCACAGACAAAGTTACAAGAAGTACTCATCCCTTTTTCATCCCACCCCCCCCCCCCCGTACCCCCACTCCGGGGCCCCCTGTGTTCTCGGTCATGCAGCCCGTCCACCTCGGCCCGACCACTGGTACTCCGACCTCAGCCCGTCCTCCAAGGACTTTGACCGCTGTCACTACAACCGCTGGCATTCCAACCTCAGCCAGATCCCAGGGACAGCCTCCTCGCTCCGTGCCCGCTCCCTATACTGAGCGTACCGTGGCTTCTGAGAAGATCTCGGCTGGATTGCGGCCAACAACAAAATTCACAAAGCTAAAATGAGTTCCTTGCAGGTGAGAGGTCAACCCTGGTATTATTTACCTTTTAGAGTCAGAGAGACCCGGTGGAAATGTGGCCGGATGAAAAATGGCCACGTGTGATCTATGCAAAAATAATTTCACTGTGCAATGCACACGTGACAATAAAGAAGCATTGAGCCATTACACATACAACACGGAAACAGGCCCTTGGGCCTAACCCGTCTATACTGCACAAGATGCCCCATCTGCACTTGTCTCACCTGCCCACATTTGCCCATATCCCCCCTGAACGCTTCCTATCCATGCACCTGGCCAATGTCTGTTGTTGCAGTGCCTGCCTCAACTACCTCCTCCAGCAGCTTCTTCCATACACCCACCGTGGAAAAATTGGCCCCCAGGTCCTTATTAAATCTTTCCTCCCTCATCTTAAACCTATGTCCTCGGGTTCTTGATTCCCCTACTGAACGTACATTCACCCTATCTATTCCTCTCATGAGAAAGTGAAGTGAACCCTTCTTGAACCCTCTTGAAGGTGTTCGTGCAGCGCTATTGAGGAGAAGTTTCTGCAAATTAGACACTATGTGCTGGAGTAACTCAGCAGGCCAGGCAGCATCCCTGGAGAACATGGATAGGTGACCTTCCAGGTTGGGGTCTGACTAAAGAAGGGACCCAACCCGAAACGTCGCCTATCCATGTTCCCTGGAGATTCTGCCTGACCCGCTGAGTTACTCCTGCACTTTGTGTCTTTTTTTGTGAACCAACTTCTGCAGTTCCTTGTTTCACTACCCTTTCTATCTAATTTCATCCGATTCCCAATCCTATTCCCCCCAATTCTCTCTCTCTGCCCTATCCATCCCAACTATTCCCGACCCTCTCGCACCATTTCCAGACCCCATTCCTACATTTCCCATGAATTCTCGAGTCGACCCTTTCCCATCACTTGCTGCTGCTTTTCCCACCAATTTCCTATCCCATTCCATCAAATCTACCAATTATTCCCACAAATTCCACAAATCCACATATGCTCCCCTCCCCTCTCACCAATTACCTGCCCTAATACCTATCCACAAGTGCTGATCAATAGCCCCACGCAGCACTGCCCCAAGACAGCAGATGTTGTGCTAAATAACGGCTCCTTTGACTCCTTACACTTGTACTTGATCTACTTAGATGTGCTTATGTAAAGTAATGCCTAACTGAAGAAGTATGAGGAAGGGTCCCAACCCAAAATATCACCTACCCATATTCTCCAGAGATGCTGCCTGACCCGCTGAGCTGCCTATCTTTGGTATAAACCAACATCTTTGTTTTTACTTTCTAGTCTTTAAATGTTCCCTTTTTTTCTTACAAATTCTCGGATATTTTATCTGCAGGAAGCACTCAAGGATAATTAGTTGCTGAAAGAATTCAGAATGAATTAAAACCCCACTGGAACCACTTTTTAACTCAACAAACCATCTTGAGTAAAATTATTTTGGGGTATTCCATCTTTTCTCGAACAAATCTTTTAAGCAAGTAGTCTGATGTGTAAAAGATTTAACATGAAGTAATAAGAATCAAGAGTCAGGAGTTTTTACTGCCATTAGTTTAGTTTAGTCATTTGAATGGAATCAGAAACAGTGACATTCTTACTTGCTACAACTTTACAGACACATTGAATTGATTAACACAGCAAATAAAATATAATAAAGAATGAATGTGCAATAAATGATCAGTTATACTAGATAACCAGACCATAATAGTATGCAGTCTATGGTAGGTACAAGCAACTGCAGATGTTGGTTTACAAAGAAAGAAAGAAACTGTTGGAGTCAGGCAGCATCTCTGGAGAATGTTGTAATGTGCTGGAATAACGTGGCATGTGCTGGAATAGGTACAAAGATAGGATGACATGGAGTTACAGATCACACAGCACGAATACAGGCCCTTCAGCCCAACTTGTCCGTGCTGACCAAGATGCCCCATTTAAGCCAGTCTCATTTGCTCACGTTTGGCCCATATCCCTTTAACCCAGGGTATCGATCCAAAACGTTACCTGCCCATGTTCCCCAGAGATGCTGCCAGACCCGCTGAGTTACTCCAGCACTTTATGTCTCTCTAAACCTTTCCCATCCATGTACCTGTCCATGTGTCTTTAAATGCTATTATAATATCGGCTTCAACTCACTCCTTTGGCAGCTGGTTCCATGTACCCTCCACCCTCTGCGTGAAAAGGTTACCCCTCAGGTTCATATTAAATCTTGTCCCTCGCACCTTAAACATGTGTCCTCTTGTCTTTGATTCCAATATCCTGGGTGAAAGACATACCTAGTCAGTGTTTTTTGAAACACACAGGACTACTTTAGCACATACTTTCAGGGTAATTAGAATTTCCAAAACGTACAATGGGGAATGATTGCAGCTGCTCTTATGCCCGTAATTGTCTTTGCACGATTAAATCTCACTTATAATTAGTCACTGATCTGGTGAATTGCTTCTATCTGCAGATTAATACTTGCACAAAACAGCTCAGGAAATCTGCCAACGATTCTCGATCTGGTCTTCAGTTCCATTTCCCTTGAGTGGACCTATCCTTTTCTCAAAATCAATTCAACAACTTCCCCATCACCTTGGAAGCCATTATTTCTCAAAATAGTAAATTGAATGAAACTGCAATTGCTGGAAGTTTGAAATGGAAAGAAAAATCCTGGAAGGACATTATAGCTATTGAGGGAGTGCAGCGTAGGTTCACCAAGTTAATTCCCGGGATGGCGAGACTGACGTGTGATGAAAGAATGGATCGACTGGGCTTATATTGACTGGAGTTTAGAAGGATGGGAGGGAATCTTATAGAAAAATATAAAATTCTGAAGGGATTGGACAGGCTAGATGCAGGAAAAACGTTCCCGATGTTGGGGGGGGGAGTCCAGAACCAGGGGTCACAGTTTAAGAATAAGGGGTAGGCCATTTAGGCCTGAGATGAGGAAAAACGTTTTCACCCAGAGAGTTGTGAATCTGTGAAATTATCTGCCACAGAAGGCAGTGGAGGCCAATTCACTGGATGTTTTCAAGAGAGAGTTAGATATAGCTCTTAAGGCGAACGGAATCAAGTGTTATGAGGAGGAAGCAGAAAGGGGATACTATATAACCATATAACAATTACAGCACGGAAACAGGCCATCTCGGCCCTTCTAGTCCGTGCTGAACACTTACTCTCACCTAGTCCCATCTACCTGCACTCAGACCATAACCCTCCATCCCTTTCCCATCCATATACCTATCCAATTTATTTTTAAATGATAAAATCGAACCTGCCTCGACCACTTCCACTGGAAGCTCATTCCACACAGCTACCACTCTCTGAGTAAAGAAGTTCCCCCTCATGTTACCCCTAAACTTTTGCCCCTTAATTCTCAAATCTGATACTGATTTTGGATGATCAGCCATGATCATATTGAATGGCAGCGCTGCATGTTATTTCTATGTTTCTATGTTTCTAAATACTCAGCTGGTCAGGCAGCATCCATGGAGAGAGAGTCCCGGCGAGTGGAGCGTGGTGAAAGGATTCCCGGCGAGCCATGGCCGTATCCCATCGGCAGGCCGGGCTCGCTTGCCATGTAACCGGGAACCCGCCTGGAAAGGGAAGCAGCGGAGAGGAGGATGGAGGGAGACGGCGGTAGGTGGTGGATGCTGGGCAAGAGGTCCGGTAAGATGAATCGGGGGGTGTTATCTTCCGCCCTCAAGGTCGGCCGTGGGAGGTGCCCACCCCCGGGGAACAAGGGCTGAAGAGGGCCATACAAGGAGAGGGACGACGGTTCACAGGGGCCGACCAGAATGGCGGCACCGGCTGCAACGGGTCTCTGTGGCCAACTTCAGCCTGGACTGCAAAATGGCCAATCTTGTGTAGGGACCCAGTGGGCTGTTCCGTACATTCTGTACTGACCGAGAGATGGTGCTTATATACGGTGATAGTCTTGCTGATCTGTATTCAGAAAATGTATTTCACTCCAGCTTGGTACATGTGATAATAAAGAAACAATTGAACTGTTGTTAATGTTTCAGGTCGAAAAACTGATGGAAGTTGAAATACCACCTTGTTTCTCTCTCAATAGACAATAGGTGCAGGAGTAGGCCGTTCGCCCCTTCGAACCAGCCCGCCATTCAATGTGATCATGGCTGATCATCCACAATCAGTACCCCGTTCCTGCCTTCTCCCCATATCCCTTGACTCCGCTATCTTTAAGAGCTCTGTCTTGAAAGCATCCAGAGAGCCAGCTTCCACCACCCTCTGAGGCAGAGAATTCCACAGACTCACAACTATCTGTGTGAAAATGCTTTTCCTCATCTCCGTTCTAAATGGCCTACCCCTGGTATTCTTAAACTGTGGCCCCTAGTTCTGGACTCCGCCAACATCGGGAACATGTTTTGTGCTTCTAGAGTGTCCAAACCCTTGATAATCTTATACGTTTCAATAAGATCCCCTCTCTCATCTTTCTAAATTCCAGGGTATACAAGCCCAGCCGCTCCATTCTATCAACATATGACAGTCCCGCCATCCCGGGATTTAGCCGCAGTCTCCGGTAGGAAGTGGCTGATTCGGATGTCCAAGCCGTTGAGGTGGTCCTCCTGTTCTGACGTCGGAGTTCCAACATCCCGGCGAGAGGGCCTGAACATCGGGCCGCCCATAACGGCCACTGCGAGGGGTTGGGGCGCCCCCCCCCCCCCCGACCACGGGAGGACAACAGAGGAGGATGACTGAATTTTGGAGCCTTCCCTCACAGTGGGAAACTTTAATCCCGCTGTGTGGGGATGTCTGTGTTAAAGACTATCGTGTTCTGTGCTCTTTATTATTCGTATGGCTGTATGGCGACCACAAATTTCACTGTACTAATTGGTACGTGACAAATAAATGTATCATATCTTGTACCTAACCTGGTGAACGTATGCTACACTCCCTCAATAGCAAGAATGTCCCTCCTCAAATTGGGAGACCAAAACTGCACACAATACTCCAGGTGTGGTCTCACTAGGGCCCTGTACAACTGCAGAATAACCTCTTTGCTCGTATACTCAACTCCTCTTGTTATGAAGGCCAACATGCCATTTGCTTTCTTCGCTGCCTGCTGTACCTGCTTGCTTACTTTCATTAACTAATGTTTTCCTCTTCACATACCTAAAGAAGTTTTTACTATCCTCCTTTATATTCTTGGCTAGCTTACCTTCGTACCTCATCTTTGCTCCACATATTGCCTATTTAGTTATCTTCTGTTGCTCTTTAAAAGTTGCCCATTGCTCTGGTTTCCTGCTCATCTTTGCTATATTGTACTTCTTCTCTTTTATTTTTATACTGTCCCTGACTTTCCTTGTCAGCCACGGTCACCCCTTACTCCCCTTGGAATCTTTCTTCCTCTTTGGAATGAACTGATTCTGTATTGTTCCGATATATACCTGCCATTGTTGCTCCACTGTCATCCCTGCTAGGGTATCTTTCCAGTCAACTTTGGCCAGCTCCTCCCTCATGACTCCACAGTCCCCTTTGTTCAACTGTAATACTGACAACTTCCGATTCACCCTTCTCCCTCTCAAATTGTAGATTAAAACTTATCATATTATGGTCACTACCTCCTAATGGCTCCTCTACCTCGAGTTCCCTTATCAAATCTGGTTTATTACACAACACTAAATCCAAATCTCGAGTGTCAAGGGTGCTTAATTGTCAAATTTAGCCACAACAGAACGATTAAATTCTTACTTGCAGCAGCACAGCAGGTCTGCAAACATGGTACTCAATCGATAACATAACAAATCAAATTTAAAAATAAGCAAAATAAATAGAAAATAGAATATTTGTGCAAAACAATACAAAAGCCGGACGTCTAAAGTGCAACCAATTTAGTTCATAGTTCAAAGTTTAGTTGGTATTTGTAGTTTTAAATAGCCTGATGGTTTAGTTTAGAGAAATGGCATGGAACCAGGCCCTTCGGCCCACTGAGTCTATGTCAACCATCGATCACCTGTTCACGAGTTCTACGTTATTGCACTTTCAAATCCACTCCCTACACACTTGGGGCAAATTACAGAGGCCAAACAACCTACAAACCTGGCTTAATTACATTAAATTAAGTCCAATTAACCTGTTTGCAGGGTAGCAGCTGTTCCTGAACTGCAGGTCATGTTTACTGATTCTTATACCTTCTTCACGATGGCAGGACTGAAGTGAGAGGGTGATGTGGGTCCTTGTTGATGCTGGCTCTTATAGATCTTTTTGATGGTGGGATGAGTAACTGGGTAGTTAGTGTTCATGGATCCTGTGCTGTCTGCTAAGTGGTTTCAGCGTTTTCTATTTTAATTTGCCAATTCTGCAATTGATAGATCAGGTAAATGTATCGTATTTTCCTCAGAATCGAGAAGGGGAATCGAGAACCAGAGGACATAGGTTTAAGGTGAGAGGGGAAAGATTTAATAGGAACCTGAGCAACAACTTTTATTTACACTAAGTGTGGCGGGTGTATGGAATGAGCTGCTGTAAGAGGTAGATCCTATCACAATGTTTAAGAAACATTTAGACAAGAACATGGATAGGGTAGGTTTGGAGAGATAGGGCAGGTTTAAATGCAGGTAGGTATGACTAGTGTAGATGGGGCTTATTGGTCAAGTTGGGCCTGTTTCCATGCTGACTATGACTCTCAATGCATGAAACATATATGATTGTTAAGGGTTTGGACACGCTAGAGGCAGGAAACATGTTCCCGATGTTGGGGGAGTCCAGAACTAGGGGCCACAGTTTAAGAATAAGGAGTAAGCCATTTAGAACGGAGACGAGGAAACACTTTTTCTCATAGAGAGTTGTGAGTGTGGAATTCTCTGCCTCAGAGGGCGGTGGAGGCAGGTTCTCTGGATGCTTTCAAGAGAGAGCTAGATAGGGCTCTTAAAAATAGCGGAGTCAGGGGATATGGGGAGAAGGCAGGAATGGGGTGCTGATTGGGGATGATCAGCCATGATCACATTGAATGGCGGTGCTGGCTCGAAGAACCGAATGGCCTACTCCTGCACCTATTGTCTATTGACTGGCTGGGATTTTAATATCACATATTGAAGCACTAACTCTACATCTTCAGAGTGGCAATCATACATAAGGTGGGAGCTTCCCCCTTTGGAAAGGATCCAACGCAGAAATAGGTCCATGCCGACCAGCAATCCCCGTACACTAGCACTATCCTACACACTACAATTGTCAATTTACAATACAAATCTGCCAATCTCTGGAGTGTGGGAGGAAACCCATGCAATCACAGGGAGAACGCACAAACTCCGTACAGACAGCACCCGTAGTCAGGATCGAACCCGGGTCTCTGGTGCTGTGAGGCAGCAACTCTACCACTGTGCAGCCCTCTTGCAGATGGACTCAGTGGGCTGTTGTATATATTCTGTACTAACCGGGGGATTGTGCTTGTGTATGGAGATAGTCTTGCTGATCAACATGCATCATTGAATTAAATTATCATTGAATTAAAACAGTATTGAATTGATTCATTTAATATTTCACTGTACCTTGGTACACCTGATAATAAAGAAACCTTTGAACCATATCCTTCCAAAAAAATGGCACGACCCCTTTAAATGTTAAATCGCTTTACCTCTGAGCCTCACCCCTCCTCTAGTGGTGATTTATGGATGATGGGCCTCACCTGGGTTGTTCTCATCTCATTCCTCATCACAGAGATGCGTTAGTCTGCTCTCGGAGGGAGAGAAGATAGCCTGTCTCTCGCTCAACATGTTGCCCGGGGGCGGTGGGAGTCTGGCGTTGCTCATCGCCACCATTCTGGTACCGGACGTCCCAACAGGTAATGCAAACAAAGCGCTTCCAACGGTCAGGGACAAGTCTTGGAATTGGGACAAAGACAGTCACAAAATGCTGGAGTAACTCAACGGGTCTCTGGCAGCATCTCTGGAGAACATGGACTTCGGGTTGGGACCCTTCTTCATTCTCTCCCCCTGACCCGCTGAGTAACTCAAACATTGTGTGTCTAACTGGCATAAACCAGCATCTGCCGTTCTTTGTTTCTATTGCTTGAACTGAGACCTTGGTTTCCTCCCGAGAGTCGCTCACCTTCTACGAGGGTGTTGTCCGGGAGAGCGCGAAACCTCCCCCTTATCGCTCTCAGTCCCTGGGGTGGAGCAAATGATGTGCAAACTTGGCAAACGTGTAGATGCTCCTCTGATCTCCGCTTCATCCCAACCGTGGGCTTGAGACATGCGGCGTTCAAGCAAAGGTTGAAGATGGAGATTTCCTTCCCCGGTCAACTGGAGATTGCAGCTTAATTTCCAGAATGGGGCCATTGACCGGTTCAAACCTTTTTCCCCCGGGAGCCGAGGGTTCGATTCTTGATGCTGCCCTTGAGTATTAATTCCCTCTATCAACAGACTGGAAAGGAGTTTTAGATCGAAGCAAACAATTGCTTAATTTCACAGGAGGGAAGGGAAAAGTAGCAACCGATAAAGAAAGTTAATTTGCACCGAGAGGCGGCTAATTAATCAGATTTTGTGTTTTTTGTCATTAATAAAAAGCCTCCTCGGAGCTGCAGGTTTGAGCAGATAGGGCGAAGGCTCCCTCTGGTGGCGACGGACGCCACTACAGGAGCGCACCGTTAAGAGTTTCTGACCTGTCCCACTCGTAGAGTCATAAAGTCTTACAACGTGGAAACAGACCCTTCAGCCCAACTTGCCAACACCGACCAACATGTCTTATCTACACTAGTTCCACCTGCCTACTTTTGTCCCATACCCTAAACCTACCCTATCCATGATGTACCTGTCTAAATGTTTCTTGAATGTTGTGATAGTACCTGCCTCAACTATCTCTTCTGGCAGCTCCTTCCATAAACCTTTGCGTGGAAAATGTTACCCCTCAAGTTCCTATTAAATATTTCCCCCCCTCACATTAAACCTGTGTCTTCTGGTTCTCGATTCCACTACTCTGGGCAAGAGACTCCGATCTATTCCTCTTGTGATTTTATACACCTCAACAAGATCACCCCTCATCTTCCTGCGCTCCAAGGAACTGAGTCCTAGCCTGTCAAACCTCAGGCCCTTGTGTCTTGGCAATATCCTCGTAAATCTTGTCTGCACCCTTTGAGTCCAATTCCCAACCTTGATGGGTTAGTTATGTCTTGTGTATCTGGATGTTGGGTTTGGAGATCATGTATCTTCCTCTCCTCCTCATTTACATGGAGGCTGGTGGGGACCTGAAGCCTATTGCCAGGGGTAATGATGGAGGCAGATACAATAGCGGCATTTAAAAGGCTTTTAAATAGACACATGGCAGTGGAGCAATATGGATCATGACCAGGAAGATGAGATCGATTTAACTTGGCATCCTGTTTAGCACCAACTTTGGGGGTCGAAGGGCCTCACCTGTGCTGTACTGTTGTTTGTTGAAACAAAGAACTGCAAATGCTGGTTTATACCAAGGATAGACACAAAGTGTTGAAGTAAGTCAGTGGGTCAGGCAGCATCTCTGGAGAAAAAGGATGGGCGGTGTTTTGGGTCAGGGTCCTTCTGTAGATCCGAAACATTTTGACCTGCGTTTCTCAAACACTTTGTGTCTGTACTATTCGATGTCCTACATCAAATAAATAGTCAGCACTCTACCTGTGGACTGTTCAATGTTTTAAATCATTCTTGCATTATCTCCCTGATCAAACACTGCAAAATTCTTTCTGAGGGTAATATTTTTGTCTTGTTTTTGAAGGATCATCATCAGTAACCTGTGGTACTGTTTCACTGTGCTGGAATATTGCATCGAATGTCACTTTCACTGGGTAAGTCCATTTTTGGGCCCCATATCCGAGGATGGAGAGGGTCCAGAGGATGTTTACGAGAATTAACCCGGGGGATTACCGGGTTAACATATGATGAGTATTTGACGGCACTGGCCTGGACTCTGGAGTTTAGAAGGATGAGGGCAGGATCTCATTGAAACTTACCAAATAGTGAAAGGCCTGGATAGAGTGCATGTGGAGAGGATGTTTCCACTAGTGGGAGTGTCGAGGACCAGAGAGCACAGTCTCGGAATAAAAGTACGTACCTTTAGAAAGGAGATGAGAAGAAATGTATTTAGCCAGAGGATGGTGGAGCTGTGAAGACGGCTGTGGAGGCCAAGTCAATGGATATTTGTAAGGCAGAGATTGACAGATTCTTGATTAGCATGGGTGTCAGGGGCTATGGGGGAAAGGCAGGAAAATGGGGTTGATGGGGAAAGATAGATCAGCCATTGTTGAATGGCGGAGTAGATGCAAAAGGCTTAATTCTATACAGATATATATTTCATCCAGTAGTATAGCCTTTTGTTTAATTTTTCCACCACAAGTTTGAGTTGAAGGGGAGCTCTTTATCTGAAGGACGGCTTCTAATTCAAGGGGCTGGAAGGGTGTGGAATTTAGGAGGGTGAAAACAGGTCATTCAGCCCAGATGGACTAGCAACCAATAGTCACAGATTCAGCAGGTGAGACAGCATCCCTGGAGAACATGGATGGGTGGCGTTTCGGGTTGGGACCCTTCCCCAGACGCTTATAGTATTGTGGAGTTGGATATGCATCCATCATACAGACCATTAGGGTTGGTCAGCGGTAGAGTTCTTGCCTTACAGCGCCAGAGATCCGGTGCTATCTGTATGGAGTTTGTACGTTCTCCCTGTGACCGCGTGGGTTTTCTCCGGGTGCTCTGGTTTCCTCCCGCATTCCAAAAATGTGCAGGTTTGTATGTTAATTGGTTTCTGTAAATTGTCCCTAGCGTGTCAAATGAAACTAGTGTGCATGGGTGATTGCTGGTCGGCGCGGACATGGTGGGCTGAAGGGCCTGTTACCATGCTGTATCTCTAAAACTAAATCTTCATGTAGACGGTTTGACACCAACATCTTGGGGACAAATGTCTGGCCAGCAAACATTGGCCACATACTAAGAATCGGGTTTTTACACAAATTTTTTTTTGATTGTGCTTGAGAATTGGGTTCTATTGCTTCGTTTATATATTTTTAATGACGTTATTACTGTTTTTGGTAGGAAACTTTATTTAAACCACTACGATGTCCTTAAGGCTGGTGGGATAAGAAGATCAGGGTCCTGGTTGCTGGAACAGAGGGTGGAACACACCCTACACTTGATGTACCCGGCCCGGTCACTAACCTGGAGAATCTATACCATGTGTAGGTTGAGCTGCTTCTCACAGTGTGCCTCGCCCTATACCCTTCCACTTCTCGATTGCCTCAGTACCAATGTATATAATTAATGCTAGTCACTAGATGGTTCATAGTCGCTAGTTACTAGATAATTACTAGTTACTAGACACTTGATAATCACTAGTTACTAGGTAATTGCTACTTATGAATTGCTAAATAAGTACCAGTTACTGATGGATAGATAAGTACCAGTTACTACTTGCTAGGTAATTACTAGTCACAAAATTACTCTGCTTCTTCTTGCGTATGGCGTGCACAGCCTAAAGTTGGAGGACAATTTGTTCTATTTGATCTTATTTAATTGTGCACGCCAGGTTGATTGCATTTGTCGAAACAGGGCGGTCCATGTGAAGGTTGCAATCTCCCACCCCACAAAATTACTAATTACCAAATTACCAGTTAGCAATTGCTCATTGCTAAATGTTAGACAATTCCTAGTTACTAAATTACTAGTTACTAAAGAATTACTAGTTGCTAGTTGCTAAATGATTATTAGTTACTAAATTCTAATTAATAAATATTCATAATATATCTAATTAGTACTAATATTGCTTCCAGTACTAGTATATCCTCTCATTGAGTTTATCCATCACAAGCACCAGTTGAAGGGGAACGTTTAATTGAAGGGACTAGGAGGATGTTGAATTTGGGAGGGTTAAAACAGGCCATTCAGCCCAGATGGGCTAGCAAGCAATAGTCACAGATTCGAGGGAATTAGAGGCGGTACATTGTTGAACCCACAAGCCATGGAGGTCTGGAGATGACTGAGGCAGGAGTGTTTTTTTTTAAATCTTTAGTCTAATTCCAATTTTCAGACAACGAGCTGGAAATTGGAATTGGACTAGACAGCTCTTTAGCTAGTATGGAGCTGATGGGCCATATATGGTCATCTTAAAATGCTGTAATTTTCTGATCTTTGTGCTCCACTTTCCACCTTTTGTACTGTAAAATAAGCCAAAATGTAGTTGTTAAAATATGTCTTGGGTGTGTCAAACGTGCATTTTATTTAAAGCGTAAATAAATGTCATTTCTTCTTTTCCTGTGACAACATTGAGGTCCCCCTCGTTTGGAAGAATTGTCAAATGGAAACGTTACAAGAACTCGTGACTTGGTAAGTGGTGAGTCGTTTTGTGTCAGCTCCACACTTTTGTTAAACGCGGGACCAACTTGGAAACAGCAGCAATTTTTCTTTTACCCACCAGGGATTAGACACTGCACAAAGCCTCCTGTTCCAAAGCAAATCAAAACTGGGCTGTGAGGGAGAAGTCCTTTACCTTTCAAGGATAAATGTTTTGTTATTGACTGTAGGTGAGTCTTGCTTATTTTTTATTTTTTTGCAAAAGAGAGGTGGCACAGCGGTAGAGTTGCTGACTTACAATGTCCGGGTTCGATCCTGACAACGGGTGCTGTCTGTACGGAGTTTGTACGTTTTCCCTGTAACCCCGTGATCTGCGAGGGTTTTCTCCGGTTTCCTCCTACACTCCAAAGACATGCAGGTTTGTAGATTGACACTAAAAACTGGAGTAACTCAGCGGGACAGGCAGCATCTCTGGAGAGAAGGAATTTGTGGGTTAATTGGCTTTGGTAAAATTGTAAATTGTCCCCAGTGTGTAGGATAACGCTAGTGTATGGAGTGATTGCAGGTCGGCGCGGTCACGGTGGGACCAGTACAGACAGCACCCATAGTCAGGATCGAACCTGGATCTCTGGCGCTGCAAGGCAGCAACTCTGCCATTGTGCCGCCACTGTGTCACTAGGACTAGCTCAGATATGGCCTCATGGGCGCATTGGGCCGAAGGACCTGTTTTCTGTGCTGTAGAACGCTCATTGCTAACTTTTAAAATCTCTCTCAGTTTCTGTAGATGGCTTCCCTTTGAAGATGGATGCCACTCCCACTGTGCTGAGCTTGTCTCTGGACTTTGGGGTGTGTTTCCTGAAGGATCACCTCTGCACCCTTCAGTTGTCTGATGTGGAAGGCAACAAAATGCAACAGATGTTCGTCCAAGACTCAAAGCTTGAAATCACCGGTTTAACACCATGTAAATCCTATATTGTTTGCCTGAACATTATGGACCATGGTGTCTGTGCTAAAACAATAACAGGTAATGTATGTGTGCTTGATGGCATTTCCCCGTCTCCAGATATTAACAAATACTGTACCACATGTCCCACAAACCCTTTGTCGCATTCTTTTATCAACATTGACAGTAACGAATGCACCAGAGACCCGGTTTCCATCCTGACTACGGGTGCCGTCTGTATGGAGTTTGCACGTTCTCCCTGTGAATCCGTGGGTTTCCTCCCACATTCCAAAGACATGCAGGTATGTAGGTTATTGGCCTCTGTAAATTGTTCCTAGTGTGTATGATAGAACTCATTCGTGTAAGGGTAATCGTTTGTTGGCGTAGACTTGATGGGACGAAGGGCCTGTTTCCATGCTGATTCTCCAAAAGACTAACTGGAGAAGTCTTGAACGACAACTCAATAACTTAATTATCACCTTATTAACTCCTTCCATTAGAGTCACACAGCACAAAATCTGCTCCTTCAGCTCACTGAGTTCATGCTGATCTTCAAGCACCAATTTACACCAATCCCCATTTGTTCTCTCCATGGTCCCAGATCCACCTGCCCATTTGGAGCAATTTGCAGTGGCTAACTATCCTGCATGTCTTTTAGGATGTGGGAGGAAACCATATTTGGTGATTGCTGTTCGGCACGGAGTCGATGGGCGGAAAGGTCTGCCTTCATACTGTATCTGTAAATTAAAAAAAAAAAAAAAAAAATCTCCGTGCAGTTTAAGACAGTGATATTTTTATTCATCTAACGATGGTTCTCCAGTATTTTTAGGGATGGAAATGTACTGAAATCTTGCTGTAGCATCAATGTAGTTGGACGTTGGTACCTTGTGTTGATTTTTAAAGAATTATCTTTTGCCTAGATTCCTTGCCAGCAACCAACCTGGGCCTAGTGATGTCCAGTTCCAGTAGTCTCACCATTTATTGGGAGAAGCCATCTCTGGGGGACGTGCACTGGTTTCGGCTGGATGTCGCCTTGCTTGGACAGGCCGGAGAGGTGGCAGCGTCACAACTTCGGTCGTACAGCTTAACGCAGAGTGGGACTGCGTTCCTCATCCAGGGCCTGCCTGCTTGCAGGAAGGTCCACGTTTCTCTCGCGAGCGTGTGTGAAGGGGCCACAGTGACGGAGAGTGCAAGGGTGTCTTTGGTGGCCATCACAGGTGAGATGATCAGCAGCAAGCACATTCCACCCTTGAGAATAGATGGGCAACTCAAGTCTTTGATTGTCATATGTTCCCGAAACAGAACAATGGAAATCTTTCTTGCAGTAGCACCAGGGTTTAGTTTGGGTTTAGGTTTAGGTTTGGTTTATTGTCATGTATGCCGAGGTACAGTAAAAAGCTGTTTTTTGTTGTTGTTTTTTTTGCGTACTATCCAGTCAGCAGAAAAACTATATGTGATTTCAATCAAGCCGTCCACAGTGTACAGATACAGGATAAAGGGAATAATGTTTAGTGCAAGTTAAAGTTTGATGAAAGATAGTCCAAGAGTCTTCAATGAGGTAGATGGGAGGTCAGGAGGTAGATGGGGTGGTTCAGTTGCCTGATAACAGCTGGGAAGAAACTAATAAACAAAAACAGTTCAGTATATATTTTTTAAAACAAAACAACCGTGCAAAGATAAAACCAATGTTCAAAGTCGATGTAGTTTGGAGCTTATTTAGAGGTTGTAGTGTTTGATAACTGGATGGCTGTTGGGAAGAAGCTTTTCCTGAATCTAGATGTTACAGTTTTCTGGCTCCTATATCATTTTCCCAATGGCAGGAGTGAAACGAGAGTGTGGCCAGGGTGGTGTGGGTCTCTGATGATGCTGGCTGCCTTTTTGAGGCAGCAACACCTGTAGAACCCTTCGATGGTGGGGAGGTCAGTACCCATGATGGACTGGGCTGTTTTCACCACTTTTTGCCAGCTTCTTCGTTGCTGAGCGTTCGGGTTGCTGAACCAGGCGGTGATACAACCTGTCAATATGCCCTCTACTGTCCACCTGTAGAAGTTCACAAGAGTATTCATCATAAGGAGAAACTCAACAAAACTTCACCAGAATGCTGAAGTCTGAAGAAGGGTTTCGGCCCGAAACGTTGCCTATTTCCTTCACTCCATAGATGCTGCTGCACCCGCTGAGTTTCTCCAGCTTTTTGTGTACCTTCTATTTTCCAGCATCTGCAGTTCCTTCTTGAACACTTCACCAGAATGCTGCCTGAATTAGAGCGGTTCAGCTGCCGGGAGAGGTTGGACAGACTTGGGATTGTTTTCTCTGCGACATCGGAGGTTGACGAGAAAAATGATAGAAGTATATAAAATTATGAGAGGGGTAGATAGTCAGAGCCTTTTACCCAGGGTGAAAATGTCCAGCACGAGAAAGCACAGGTTGAAGGTGAAAGAGGGAAACTTTAACTGAGATGTGTGGAACAAAAGGTACAGAATGTGCGCACCACCAGACTTGGGAACAGCTCCTTCCCCTCTGTTATCAGGCTTTTGTACGGTTCTTCCATAAGCTAAGGTACCGTCTGCTTCACCTCCACCCCATTGTGGACATTGGACTTTGTCTTTGGAACTGACGAGCTATAATGTTGCGATCTATATTCTGCACTCTGTATCTTCCAACTCGAAGCTAGAACCACACGACATAGACAAGCTTGCACACACACACACATGCCCTTTTACGTTGATACTTGCTAAAGCTGTTTGATTCTATTCCCTCGACCACTGCTTTCAGCCATTCCCACGATTACACTTGTTTATAAATGAAGTGCCTTCTACTGTTCTCAGCCCCGGTGAAGTTTGTGAAGCTTGCCCAGACGGCTGCTGCTGCCGATGGATACAAGGTCTCTTGGTCAATCTGGGGTGATCCTTCGGAAGTCCTCTTCCAAGTCTACAGAAATGGAAGCCTGCCACTGACCCTGCAACAAGCAGAGTTTGCCTGCACAGGACTCGAACCCTGCACCCGAGAGACATTCACACTGGAGGCAGTGTGCAGGAATGGAGTCGTGGCTGACAGAGGGACAATCGCTGTGGTAACAGGTCTGTGCTTTTAATTGGAGTCATTGAAACATACAGAGTGGAAAAGGGCCCTTCAGCCCAACTTGACCACACTGCCCCATCTACACTAGTCCCACCTGCCATTTGGTCTCATTTGGCCCATATCCCTCTAAACCTGTCCTATCCATGTATCTGTCCAAATATTTCTTGAAAGTTCTGTTAGTACCTGTAATTCTCCAAAGGGATCCCCATTTCATCCCTGTATTTCCTTGCATCGTAGAAGCTATTCCTTTGCAGGACCTTCCCATACCTCACTCATTTCCCCCCCACAATCTATTAAACTTCCATCAACTCTGCCGTCCCTATTGTACCAGACACTGGTGAGAGCAATTACTCTCCAAACTGTCCCTCCTCTTTCCTCTCACCTTTTTCATTTGAAGCTAATATTTCAAATGTGGGGGGGAAACCTGAGCACCCGGAGGAAACCTACACGGTCACAGGGAGAACGTGCAAACTCCACACAGGCAGCGCCCGAGGCAGGGATTGAACCCCATTATCGAGAGCAGAGAGATAGCTGTGCACACCCTAATTTTCTGGTGTTTCCTGAACACCAGGTACTTCAATTACAATAAAGTGCTTTGGGGATTCTAGTGGACACGACACAAGGCGAGAATTTTGTTTGTTTTACGTGGAGTCGGGAAGCAGACAATTCAGTCGGACTTGTCCATGCCAACCAAGATATCCCATCTACACTCGTCCCACTTTCCTATATCGTTCTAAACCTTTCCTATCCATGTACCTGTCCAAGTTATCTTAGCTTAGAGGTACAGACCTTTTGGTCCACCGACTCCGTGCCGATCAATAATCACCCGTACACTAACACTCTCCTACACACTAGGGTCAATTTACAATTTTACCGAAGCCAATTAACCTACAAGCCAGGATGTCTTTGGAGTGTGAGAGGAAGCCGGAGCACCTGGAGAAAACCCACATGGTCACAGTGGAGAATGTACAACCTCCGTACAGACAGCACCCGTAGTCAGGGTGGAACCCAGGTCTCTGTTGCTGTAAGGCAGCAACTCAACCGCTGCGCCACTGTTGTTATAGTACCTTCCTCAACTACCTCCTCATTCCATATACCATTCCACACTCTGTGGAAAAGTTGCTCCTCTGGTTCCTATGAAATCTTTCCCACTCTCACCTTCGCCTCTTGCTTCAGGTCATCTAACGGTGCCACCATTTTAAATGGCCCCTCTTTCCCCCAGCTCCAGACAAGATCACTGATCTGAACTACAAGCAGACCGTTGACGGGGGCTTCTTCTCCTGGCATTCCCCACCAGCGAGCCAAGGGACACTCGTCATGGTCAACAACATTTCGGTGGCCTTCACCAGGAGGAGTTACTACCAGGTTTCGGGTTTGTCGGCCTGTACTCGGTACCTGTACACCTTCCGAGCAAGCTGTGGACAATGGATGAGTGAAGGAACCTCCTGGGCTGCTGCTACAGGTACAAGTGTGGGGTGAAGCTAGCTTTAAGTGGTTTAATGAGAAGTCCAAGGTTCAACGGTTTGGGCATTTTAGCATGCAACTGAAGAACGGTCCCAACATGAAACGTAACCAGTCTGTGTTCTCTAATGATGTTGCCGTACCCATTAAGTTACTCCAGCATTTTGAATTTTGTGTCTTTCCTTGGTAATCCAGCATCTGCAGTTCCTTGTTTCTAAGGTGCAAAAAGACATTGGTGAGCAGAGGGTACATACAACGGAAGGCAGGACTTTCTTCCGACTGTGTATTGGGATTCGGGGACAAGTTGACGGATGTAGCACCATCCTGTTATAGTCGTATAGCATGGAAACAGGCCCAAGGCCCCATCTAACATCATCCCACCATAGCACTAATGTAAATGGGTGATCGGTGGTCAACATGGATGTGGTGGGCTGAAGGGCCTGTTTCCATGCTGTTTCTTAAAAAATAAACTCTGACTAACTCTAGTCCACACCATATTGTAATCTACATTCTCACATGTCCAAATGTTAGGATCTCTGCAACTTCCTGGAGAGGTACATGGAAATCGTCTCTTGGCCCAACTCGTCTATGATGACCAAATTACCGCACTTGGCTTCTATCCTTCTAAGCCTTTCCTATACATGGACCTGTCCAAATGTCCTTTAAATGTTGTTATAGTACCTGCCTCATCCACCTCCTCTGGAAGATCGTTCCATACTCCCACCACGTCTTTGTAAACATTAGACATTTTAAATGCTAGGGTCTGTTGCCAAGACAGGAGGACCAATGGTGTCGGAAATATATTTATAATGTTGTGGCAATCAACTGCAGAGGGAAAAAGTCCAATGTCCGCAATGAGGTAGGTTGGAAGATCGGGACTACATCCTAGTTTATGGGAGGACTATTCAGTAATCTGATAACGGAGAGTGCTTCTGTGATACTGTAATAGCAACGAACTGCAGATGCTGGATTATACCAAAGAAAGACACAAAGAGCTGGGATAACTCAACGGGTCCGGCAGCATCCCTGAAGAACATGGATAGGTGACATCTTGGGTTGAGATCCATCCTCAGACGGTCTGAAGCAGGGTTCTGACCTGAAACGTCATCCATCTATGTTCTTCAGAGATAATGGCAGTGAACAAATAGCCGCCAACGCAAGGGGAAAGAGGTTGGGACTAACTATCTGGACAGTTGTATTGGAGTGGGTACTGGCTTGAGTCAGAAAATCTCTCTGGGAAAAGTTGGGATAAAGAGGAGGAAGTTTGGGAATGGAAGGTAACCGATATCCACGCTGGGTCTGCTGGGTGGAGGTGCCTCTCCTTTGACCTCCACTCATTTTGGGAATTCCGTAGGCTGCCCAACTGAAGCCCAGCCCTCCGACCGTAGGAGAATTATCACACTGCCTGAAACGTTGCACGTCAGCATTCGCTTCCCCTGGAGGTTTGAGGACTACATGGATGATCCCAATTCTCGAACTTATCTAAAGCTGGCAAACATCGCCAGCTCTAAGGTGAGATGGAGGTGAAAGGCCCAACGTCAGCTGAAGAATGGATGCAGGGGAATTGTTGATTGATTGAGGAATACGCGCGGAAATGAGCCCTTTAGTTTAGCGATACAGCATGGAAACAGGCCCTTCAACCCACCGAGTCCATGTTGGCCCGTGATCCCCGCACACTAACACTATCCTACACACACACTAGGGATCATTTACAATTTTACCAAAGCCAATTAACCTACAAACCTGTTCATCTTTGGAGTGTGAGAGGAAACCGGGGCGCCCGGAGAAAACCCACATAGGTCATGGGGAGAACGTACAAACTCCACACAGACAGCACCCGTAGTTGTCTTCTTCAGGACTGTTCTTCAGACTGAGAGGATTGTTGCAGAACTCTCGTCAGAGAGAAGAGGAGAAGTTCTTCAAAGTAGGCACACCTCGAGGAGATTTCGCAGCTGAGTTGGTGTTAAAGAAATCATCTCGGTCTGAAGAAGGGTCTTGATCCGAAAAGTCGCCTGTTCCTTTTCCCCAAGATGCAGCCTGGCCCGCTGAGTTTCTCCAGCATGTCTATCCGCGGAGAGTTGAGGCTGGGGCTTGTCGGGTGATGATGTGTTTGCGATGTTTCTCGCCCAGACTGGGGCTTGTTTGGGATTTTTAACGTGAGGACTGTGTCCATGTGACAGATTGGGCGGCTGTTCCTGGAGTCGGGCACGTTCACCCGTGCAGAAGTGGAGATGCTGTACCTGGTGGAATCCGGCGACGCTGTGGAGATGAACATGGCGGCACAGGTCCAGCTCGGTAACTCGCCGGCCAACCTCCGGCAGCTTCTCTCCGACCTCCGGTACTCCAACGTGTCTGTCGAGGGCGATGCGCTATTCTGGAACGGTAGGTGACATACCTCCTCGGTCACCCCATCTTGACCTTCTTCCTTCTCTCCCAACTACACCCTCCTGCCCCAGTTGAGGGATCAGGCTTTGGAAGAATGGGTATCTTTCATTGAAAGATATAGCATGGAAACAGGCCCTTCAGTCATACGTTCATGAGACCTTAAAGCCCTGTCCCACTGTACAAGTTAATTCAAGAGTTCTCCCGAGTTTGCCCTGATTCGCACTCGGAGATTTACGGTAATGGCCGCTCGTAGGTACTCGGGGCTCTCGTTGACATTTTTCAACATGTTGAAAAATCTTCAACAGTCTTCCCGAGCATACCGCGTTTCCCGAGTACCTGCCGTTAGAGTTATGAGCCGCTAAGAGACGTCCCCGAGCTCAGACATACCTGCTACGTCCATTCTACATGCTTCCACGAGTTTGATTTTTTTTTTAAACTCGGGAGAGCTCTTGAATGAACTCGTACAATGGGACAGGGCTAACAGGAGCAGAATTAAGTCATTTGGCCTATCAAGTCTACTCTGCCATTCAATCATGACTGATCTATTTCTTCCCATCTCAATCCCATTTTCCCGCCTTCTCCCCATAACCTTTGACACCCTTACTAATCAAGAAGCTGTCGTTATCCGCTTTGAAAATACCCAATGATTTGGCCTCCACCACTGTGAGAGGGAGTTTGAGGGGGTTGTTGTGTGTCTGGAGAAAGGAAGGAGACCCTCTTCACCAGATGGACAAGAACCAACCCACAGAGGATGGTGGGTAGACACAAAATGCTGGTGTAACTCAGCGGGTGAGGCAGTATCTCTCGAGAGAAGGAATGGGTGACGTTTCGGGTCTGATGAAGGGTCTCGACCCGAAACGTCGCCCATTCCTTCTCTCCAGAGATGCTACTTCACCCGCTGAATTACTCCAGCATTTTGTGTCTACCTTCGATTTAAACCAGCATCTGCAGTTCTTTCTTGCAGAGGATCAAGCTGCCACCGGAGGCAGTTGCAGCAGGTACTATAACAGCATTTAAAAGACACGGTACATAGATAGGAAAGGTTTAGAGGGATATATGGGCCAAATGTGGGCAAATGAGACCAGTGTAGATGGGGCATCTTGGTCATCGTGGACAAAGCAGAGGTGGTGTAATTCATTGCCGCAGACGGCTGTGGAGGCCAAATCATATGATATATTTAATGTGGAGATCGATAGGTTCTTGATTAGGAACGGCATGAAAGGTTTTTCACACATAGAGGGTTGTGAATCTGTGGAATTCTCTGCCTCAGAAGGCAGTGGAGGCCAATTCTCTGTATGCTTTCAAGAGAGTTAGATAGAGCTCTTAAAGAGAGCGGAGTCAGGGGATATGGGGAGAAGACAGGAACACGGGATATTGATTGTGGATGATCAGCCATGATCACTGTGAATTGCGGTGCTGGCTCGAAGAGCCGAAAGGCCTACTCCTGCACCTATTGTCTACTGTTACAGGGAGAAGGCAGGAGAATGGAATTGAGAGGGAAAATAGAGAAAATGCTCGAATGGCAGAACAGACTGTGCTGAATGACCCAATTATACTCCTATGCCTTATGATAAGTTGGGCCAAATACCCTATTTGTGTGCAGTATGGCTCCATGACATAATTTGCATTGTGTTGGTTTGGGAACTGGTTTATTTGTGTTCCAGATGAAGATGAATGTGACTCCGCTGAGAATGACTGTCCTGAAGTAGCTGACTGTATCAACACATTTGATTCATTCACATGTGTCTGTCACCAAGGATACTATGACTCTGATCAAAGTCGAGTTTGTAGAGGTTGGTTTTCTCAAATTATTAATTTTTTTTTTTTTAAATCGAAACACTACCTCCTATGTTAGCGCTAATGTCTCACAGCCAGAGATCCAGGTTTGATCCTGACCTGGGTGTTGACTGTGTGGAGTTTGCACGTTCTCCTTGGGTTTTCAATGCTTGCTCCAGATTTCTCCCATGACCCAGAGATGTGCCAATGGGTTAATTGGGCTCTATAAATTACCCCTGATGTAGGTAAGTGGGTGTATGACTTGTAGATTTGGATAGGCGAATGGATAGGATGGGTTTAGAGGGTGATGGGCCAAATGCAGGTAAATGGGTTTAGTTCAGTGAATTTTGGTTTAGCAGAGTGACGTTTAGTTTAGTCTAGTTTAGTGTCGTGTCTTTTAGTTTGGTTTAGTGTCAAACTTTTTTGTTACGTGCTATCCAATTAGTGAAAGGACGGGGTGGGAGATTGCAACCTTCACATGGTCCACCCTGTTTCGACGAATGCAATCAGCCTGGCATGTACAAACAGAAGATCATACAGAACAAGTTGTCTTACAACTTTAGGCTGTGCAGAAGGGCAAGCAGAGAAGAAGTGAAAAGACTATCCATGATTACAATCGAACTGTCCAGTGTGCAGATACAGGATAAAGAGAATAATGTTTAGTGCAAGATTAAGTCCAGTAAAGTTAGATTAAGATAGTCCGAGGTAGATGGGAGATCAGGACCGCTCTCTAGTTGGTGATAGGATTCTTCAGCTGCCTGATAACAGCTGGGAAGAAACTGTCCCTGAATCTGGCCATGGACATTTTGGGCCCCAAGGGTCTGTTTCCTAACTCTATGGCTCTGAGTTGTGGCTTCTGCACCTTGCCACCTGTTTTGTGCCCTAGGATTGTAATGTTATCTATGGGAATACCTTTTATTTCCATGCTCAAGATCAAGGGGTGTTCGCAAACTGCGGGATGGATTCAATGAAAATTAGCGTATCGAGAGAATTCTTGGCGGAACAGCTGTCGACGGGATTAGATCTGGTCTTGAACGACGGGGAGTGCGGAGTGGAAGAGAACACAGACTTCTACCTGTTCACTGTCACCAAAACCAAGGCTTACTGTGGAGCGCAGCTCCTGGTAAGTTTGTAATTCAGAGGAGCAAAATTAGGCCATTTGGCCCATCGAGTCTACTCTTCCATTCAATCATGGCTGATCTACCTTTCCTTCTCAACCCCATTTTCCTGCCGTCTCCCCATAACCTTTTAACAGGGTGGCATTTTGACACAGCGGTAGAGTTGCTGCCTTACAGCGCCAGAGACCAAGGTTAGATCCCGATTACAGGTGCTGTGTGTATGGGGTTTGTACATTCTCCATGTGACCGCATGGGTTTACCCCAGGTGCTCCAGGTTCCTCCCATACTCCAAAGACGTTCAGGTTTGTAGGTTAATTGGATTTGGTAAAAATTGTAAATTGTGTAGGATAGTGCCAGAGTACGGGAATCGCTGGTCGGCGTGGACTCAGTAGGCCTAAGGGCCTGTTTCCGTGCTGTATATCTAAACTAAACTAAAAAAACGAAACCCTTAGTAATCACAAACCTGTCATTCTCTGCTTTAAAAATACCCAAAGACTTGGCCTCCACAGCCGTCTGTGGCAATGAATTCCACAGATTCACCATACCTCTGATGAAGAAATTGCTTCTCATCTGGTACATTCTTTTATACTAGGCCCGCTGGTCCTAGACTCTCCCACTAGTGGAAACATCCTCTCCTCATCCACTCTATCCTTGCACTATTTGGTAAGTCTCAATGAGGTCCCCCCCCCCCCTCCCTCATCCTTCTAAACTCCAGCGAGTACATGCCCAGTGCCGTCAAATGTTTACCATACGTTAACCCAATCACCCCCAGGATCGTTCTTGTAAATCTTGTAAAACATTTAATAGATATTGCATGAGTAATAAAAGTATTGATCCCCTGTTCTTTTGTTTAACTGTGGTTGTCTCTTTATTTCCCCCCCCACCCCACCCCCTCCCCCCACAGATGAATGAGACTCACCAAATATTCAAACATGTGATTGTGCATGAGCATCATTCTGAATCTCCCATCATCAGGGAGCCTCCCCTGACCCTCTCTGTGATCTGCGCCTATTCACGAAGCTCCTCGGCAAAAATGCCTATGGATGTAATCCCACAGATTAGGTACGTTTCAAATTTGACCTTTGGCCTGAAGGTTCTGTGAAGCTGTGTGTGTGCGCGGGAGGGAGTGCGTGCACAAGTGTGTGAGAGAAAGCATGTGTGTGTCTCTTTCCACCCTCCCCCACCACTCTCTTTATTTCTCCTCGCCCCCCCCCCACCCATTTATCTCCCTTTATTATTAAACTTCTGAAAATATCCTATTTAATTTTGTCTATTAATGTCATGTGCTTTTTGCAGCAGAAGTCCTGATGAGGTTGAGATCGGCCGCCTCTCCCGGCCTAGGCGCCACATTTTCGGGGTAACTTCCGAGGGGGTGGATTTCAAGTGCACTCTCATAATTTTCTCCGGGTTAAAGCAGACATCCGGATCATCAGGGGGTGGATCTGTATTATTGAAGTGGTTTAGAAATGACTAAAGTCTCCTAAACCGTTTTGTTTCTTTGTTGAAGGATGTTTGAACCGATAGTGGGATACAACGAAGACCCACTCCAGCTCGCTATCTTTCTCTACAAAGATGACACCTTCTCGCCAGATGCCGTGTATGAAAAGGCACCAACCATCCAGCTTAACGATGACCTGTACTTGGAGGTGGGACCGTCGGTGGCTGGGAGCGCCGGAATGCCGTTGATCACACAAGTGACCTCGTGTTGGGCCACCGTGTTGGCGGACTCGCTGGGAAGAAACGCCTTCTACTTCCTCCGGGATGGGTGAGAATCTCTTTCCCAAAAGGAGGAGGTCGCGCATTCCGATCCTGGAATGGGCGGGCTGTCTTGAGGAAAGTTTTTCACAGGCTGCTGTTTGCTGGTAGAGCACAGAACAGCACAGCACAAGGACAGGCCCTTTGGCCCACAATGCCTGTGCCCAACATGATGCCAAGACCAACTGTTATCTGCACATAATCCATATCCCTGCATAACCTCTCCCTGTAGCTAATACCCCTGATCCTATCATAATCCATGAATGAATGAATTAATACGTTTATTGGCCAAGTATGTACACGTACAAGGAATTTGCCTTGGTGCTCCGCTCGCAAGTAACAACACGACATGCAGTAACAATTAAGAATGACACAATCATTAAACATTAATAATAAAATTATTCTTAAGGTGCCCAAGCCGGGCGACTCTTTGTGTGCTAAACTCAACAATCAAAAGTGTAGGATAATGCTAGTGTGCGGGGAATTACTGGTCGGCATAGACCAGTTCGAAGTTGATTCCAGTTTATTCTCATCAACTATCCCCAGATTCTACTTCTCACCCGCACACTCGGGGCCATTTACAGCGGCCAATTAATCTACCGACTCGATCAGTTGTGGCTTCTACGTAATAATGCATGTTAAGCTGATGGTATCTCTGACAGTGCAGTTCTCCCTTAGTTCTGCACAACTGTCCACTGTGTGTCCGTTGCTGATGAGATGGATTTGGTGATACAAGGAACTGCAGATGATGGTTTACAACAACAAAAAGACAAAGTGCTGGAGTAACTCAGTGGGTCAGTCAGCATCTCTGTGGAACATGAATAGATGATATTTCAGGTTGTGACCCTTCGCACTGTTTGTTGAGTAGGGGTGGTAAGCTGGAAGAAAGGTGGGGGCAGGACAAAGCCTGGCGAGTGATGGGTGGATACAGGTGAGAGGGGTGGGAGGGGGTATTGATGGGCAGATGGTTGGACAAAGGCTAGAGATGAAAAGACAAAAGGTGTGAGATCTGGATAGAAGAGGTACGAATTGTGAAGCCAGAGAAAGGAACATAGGTGGAGGGGAGGGGAGAAATGGTTGCCATTCCAGGTGGGGCACAGGGGGGAAGAAAACATGATGGTGGATTGTGGGGGGGTTTGTAGATTGGTTATCTAAAATTGGGGAATTCAAGTCTGAAATAGGGTCCCGACCCAAAACCTCACCTATCCATATTCCCTAGAGATGCTGCCTGACTTGCTCAGTTACTCCAGTACTTTGTGTCTTTGGTAAACTAGCATCTGCAGTCCTTGTTATTTCAAATGGAGAATTAATTGTTCATACTGTTAGGTTTAAGCTACCTGAGGTTGTTTCTTACTGTACTCTACTCTCTCCCATCTCCGCCTCTGTAGCTGTCCTGTGGACGAGACCTTCAGATGGCATTCCGTGAACGGGATGAACAATAGTACTCGATTTGCCATCAAAATGTTCCACTTCACGGAAATGGAGAAGCATCCTGTTTACCTGCATTGTCAGACAAAAGTCTGCAACGTTGAAGCTAGGGCAGATTGTTTGACGGTAGGTTGGCCATTTAAATCTAGTTTAGTTTATTGTCACGTGTGCCGAGGTACAATGAGCAGCTTTTTGATGCGTGTTGACCAGTCACCTGAAAGACTGTACATGATTTAAATCGACCGTCCACAGTGTACAAATACAGGATAAAAGGAAAAATGTTCAGTGCAAGATAAAGTCTGATTAAAGATCAGAATCAGAATGCTTTATTGTCATTGCATGTGTCACATACAACGAGATTACTGTGTCTCTCCATTTAAAAGTCTTTTATGTCTCCATTTAGTCTGAGGGTTTTCAGTAAGGTAGATTGGAGATCAGGACCGCTTGCTAGTTGTTGATGGGATGGTTCAGTTGTTTGATAACAGCTGGAAAGAAACTGTCCCTGAATCTGGAGGTGTGCATTTTCACACTTCTGTACCTCTTGCCTGATGGGAGAGGGGGAAAGAGGGCGTGACCAGGGTGAGTCTGGTCCTTGATTATGCTGGTGACCTTGCCGAGGCAGCGTGAAGCGTAGATGGACTCGGCATATGGAGGAAAGTCAGCATGTCTCAAATGACTCATCAGTTTCTACAGATGCACCATAAATTGCTTCCTTTCCTTCCACTCCTTTCTATTTTGTGCTACCTGTTGCATGCATGCATGGTTTTATTGTAATTGTGTATGGATAATTTTTCTGGATTGCAAGCAGCGTTTTTCACTTATCTCAGTGCACATGACCGGTAATAAACCAGTGCCAATACTGTCAATGTAACACCAGTGATTTTCAAGGTTTATTTGACTGATAACAGCTGGGTAGGAACTACAGTATAGTACAGAATCTACAGTACATCCCCATTATTACAAACCTCTTTATAGCGGATTTTGGTTATAGCAGACCATCTTGCAGGCAACTAAGAGTATGGATGCATGGAGGATCTATGGGGAATGAGGAAGAGGTGATTCGGTTCTGTGTTTTATGGTATGTCGTCTCAGTGATGAAATGTCAAGTTTGGTGTTTAGTTTTTGTTTTGTCACATGTACCGAGATACAGTGGAAAAACGTATTTAGTTTAGAGATACAGCGTGGAAGCAGGCCCTTCGGCCCACTGAGTCCATGCTGACCAGCGATCACCCAGACATTAGTTCTATCCTACGTATTAGGGTCAATTTACGGAAGCCAATTAATCTGCAAACCTGGACGTCTTTGGAATGTGGGAGGAATCCGGAGCACCTGGAGAAAGCCCAGGCGATCACTGGGAGAACGTACAAACTCCGTACTGACAGCACCCGTGGTCAGGATTGAACCTGGGTCTCTGGCGCTGTAAGGCAGCAACACTATTGCTGAGCCACTGTGCCACCTCTTTTGTTTGAATCCTTTCCATTCAAAGAAAAGGCACTACAGGTACATAATTACAATCAAACCATCCACAGTGTACAGATAAAGGATACCACATTTCATGCAAGATATAACATTGAAATTCATTACATAGACTACAACATGTGTGAAGGTGGGACTTCATGTTGGGGCAGGGTGGTGGGACCATAAGATCGAGTTCTTTGCTCTTTAAAATTGCAATGTCTTCTTGTGTTACACATCGATAATCAGAATGTTTTCTTTCTTCCCCCAGAAATGTCCCAGCCCACAGATTCTCAAAAAGCAAGAGCAGAAAATAGAGGCAGTGCCTCCCGAGCCCGGGACTGGCATAGTTTCCACGGGCCCCATCGCGCTGCACGATTCTCCGAGACAGCCGACAGATCAGGGAGAAACGACCACACACTGTGCGTACCAGGGAACTGGCTTTGCTATGACCTCTCTGTAAAAACTCTAGCTTGAAATGAAAATCAAAGGTCCACGTTCATAATGACAAGCCGAGGGGCAAGGTGTTTCAATGTACAATTCCAATGGCAATTATGACCAGAGTTTTTTGTGTGTGGTTTTGGTCTCTATGTTGGAATATCCTTAATGAATGTAGCGATGGTGAACTGATTAAATACAGGCGAGAGTTCACTCCCTCCCATAGCTTGGCTAACGCCTGATGGTGTGTCTACACTAGCATGTGCATGTGAGCGAGTTTTGAAGATTTGAGCCTTAATTTTTGACACAAAGCCTTTATTAAAATGTTGATTTGTACAGCAGTTTGGTGTAACGTGTTGGATGCAGAATGTTGCTGGGGGAGGGGGGCGGGGGCGGGGGGGGGGGGGGGGTGCGTCGCAGAGGCTCAGCGGTAGAATTGCTGCCTTACAGCCCCAGAGACCCAGGTTCGATCCTGACTATGGGTGCTGTCTGCACAAAGTTTGTATGTTCTCCCTGTGACCGTGTGGGTTTTCTCTGGGTGCTCTGGTTTCCTCCCGCACTCCAAAGACGTGCAGGATCGTAGGTTAGTTGGCTTCTGTGAATTGTCCCTAGTGTGTAGGGTGATCACTGGTCAGTGTGAACTCTGCCTGTTTCCACGCTGTATCTCAAAGTCTAGAGTCGAGGAGAATTATGGGATAGTAAAAATGGTAGAATATCAAATGAAGCAGCAAATGGTAGGGATGTCAATCAGCCACAGATATGGGTGGAGAAAAGGCAGATTAACTTTAATTGGAGAAAGTGTGAAGTGTGGTACTTTGGGAGGTTGACTATAAGGGAAAGTTTACAGTTAAAGCTGGGCCTTGGATCACCCTGTACACCAGCTCTATCCTAGGAGGAGGCCATTCGGCCCTTCGAGCCGTGCTGGCTCGAAGGGCCAAATGGCCTCCTCCTGCACCTATTTTCTATGTTACATACTAGTATCAATTTGCACAAGCCAATTAACCTACAAACCTGCACATCATTGGAGTGTGGGAGGAAACCCGCGCGGTCACAGAGAATGTACAAACTCCGTATAAACGGCACCCACAGTCAGGATCGAACCTGGGTCTCTGGCTGTGCGGTAGCAACTCTAACACTGCGCCACTGTGCTGCCACCACTGTTGTGAGTGTGGGCTTCTTCAATCATCTTGGGGAGTGAATATCTAAGCCTGTGTTTGTTATTGCACTGCAGGGCGTGAATTGAAAGTTCTCCTCTGGATATCCGGCTGTATGACTGGAACGTCCCTGCTGATGGTGGCTGCAGCTGTTGCAATGAAGGTTATGAAAGAACGTGCACGGTTTAGAATGGCCGCCAGATTGATTGAGGGTCACGCAAGTTCTGCTCTCTGAGAACTGCTTAGACGTTCACTCTCTGGGAGCGAGGTGCGTTCCGAGGGTCTGCTCCAGTGGGTTTCCAAAATAAAAGTAAATTGTCCCGTCTTGGGTGTATTTTCTGTCTTTTTTTGGTTTTCTTTGCTTGAACTGCTTCTCCTTGGAACAGAAGAATATGAAACGTGTGGATGGAGCATGGGGAGGAGATGTTCTCATTCTCACTGGCAGGGAAGGGGCAAGTAACGGGGAGGTGCGTGATTGGAGTGTTACATGGAAAAGCTCGATGTAACAAGTGGTTTGGGTCTGGATACATTGCTGGGAGGAGCAGTGGTGCAGCAGTAGAGGTGCTACTTCACAGAGACCCAGGTTCAATCCTGGCTACAGGTGCTGTCTGTGTGGAGTTTGTACGTTCTCCCTGTGTGGATTTCATCTGGGTGTTCCAGTTTCCTCCTATATCCCAAAGACGTGCAGGTTTGTAGGTTAATTGACCTCTGTAAATGGCCCCTAAAGAAAGTGTAATGGGATAATGCGTGTGAATGGGTCATCAATGGTTGGTGTGGACTCTGTGGGTCGACGGGCCTGTTTCCATGCTGTATCTCCAAACTAAAAACTGAAGTAAGTTTATGTTTAGGTTTATTATTGTCACGTGTACAGAGGTACAATGAAAAGCCTCGTTTTGCATGCAATCCGATCAGATAATACTGCACATAAATACAATCAGTTCACACTCTTATATAATAGGTAGAGCAAAGGGGAAGATACAGCTGATGTTGATCAGCTGCCCTCAAACTAATTCGATTGTGTTAAAACCATTCAAGTCAAACAAATGTGAGTTTGCGCAGCGTACACATACAGTAATGGTGCTGGAATAGAGACAATTGATCTCCCGGTTGCTCAGCACTTTAACTCTCCCATTCCCAATCTGACCTTTCTGTCCTGGGCCTCCTCCATTGTCAGAGTGAGGCCCAGTGCAAATAGGAGGAACAGCACTTCCTATTTTGCTTGGGTAGCTTACACACCAGCAGTATGAACATTGACTTCTATAACTTCAAATAGCCCTTGTTTCCCCTCTCTTTCCATCCCCTCCCCAGTTCTCCCACCAGTCTTGCTGTCTCCGACTACATTCTATCTCTATCCCGCCCACTCCCCTGACATCAGTCTGAAGAAGGGTCTCGACCCAAACCTTCTCTCCAGAGATGCTGCCTGTGCTGCTGAGTTACTCCAGCATTTTATGTCTACCTTCGATTGAAAGCTTTAAGTTCCAAGGAGTAAATATCACCAGCAACTTGTCCTGGACCAGCCGTATCAAAGCAATGGCCAAGAAAGCACACAGATGCTTCTACTTCCTTAGAAGGCTTAGGAAGTTTGGTATATTCCCAACAACTGTCACCATCTATAGATGTGCTGTAGAAAACATTTTATTGGGATGCATCACAGCTAGGTTTAGGAACCACTCCATCCAAGATCAAAGGAATTGTGGACACAGCCATCACACAAACCTATTTCCCCTCCATGGACCCCCTTTACACGTCACGCTGCCTCGGCAAGACCGCTAGCATAGTCAAGGACCAGTCTCACCTTAATCTCCTCTCCCATCAGGCAAGATGTAAGGAAGTATGAAAATGCACACCTCCAGATTCAGGGACAGTTTCTTTCCAGCTCTTATCAGACAACTGAACCATTCTATCACCTACTAGAGAGCGGTCCTGACCTCCCATCTACCCCATTGGAATTTGGGGACTCTCGGACTATTTTTAATCTAACTTTATCTTGCACTAAATGTTATTCCCCTGGACAAATGGATTGTAATCATGTATAGTCTTTCCTCTGACTGGATACCATGCAACATAAAAGCTTTTCTCTGTACCTTTGTACATGTGACAATAAAAAACTAAACTCTGTGTGTGTGCACACTCACACTCTCCTTCTACAGCAAAGATATGCTATAGGATCTTTGCTCTACAGCATCAGTGGAGGGGAATGGGCAGGCAATGTTTTGGGCCATGGCCATGCAGCGAGCTGTGTGAGGCTGTGTGGGTGTTGAGGTTGAGGGGGGCGGATGTGACCAAAGATACTAGAGGAGCTCTATACTGTGACTGTGACCATGTGCCTGAGCGCTCAGCCCCGGCGGGGGGGGGGAGGCTTTTCGCCGCTGCACCGGCGGAAGTGGCCGTGGGAGACGGTCGGGCGCTGCAACGGCATGGCGGCGGCGGCGGCCACAGGCGGGAAGAAGCGGAGGAAAGACGAGGGTAATGGCCGGCCCGGGGCTGCGGGGACCGGTATCTCCCACTGTCTGCTGCAGGGGGTGGAGGGGAGCCCCGGATCTGTGGCAGGCCGCCCTCCATATCTCTCTCCCCCCCCCCCACCCCTCTCTTCCCCCCTCTCCCTCTCTCTCCCCCCCCCTCTCTCTTCTCCTCTCCTTCTCTCCCCCTTTCTCCCCCCCCCTCTCTTCCCCTTCTCTTCTTCCCCTTCTCTCCCCCCTCTCTTCTTCCCCCTCTCTTCTCCCCTCTCTTCTCCTCTCCCTCTCTCCCCCTCTTTCTCCCCCCCTCTTCTTCCCCTTCTCTCCCCCCCTCTCTTCTTCCCCTTCTCTCCCCTCCCCCCTTGCGCCCTGCACCCCATGACCCATCCCTCTCCCTTCTGCTCCTTCACCCTCTGCCTTGTCACCCCCTTCCCCTTCACTCCCTTCCCCGTCTGTTTGCTCATTCTCTCTGCCTCTTCTCACCACTGCCCCTCTCCCCCTTCCCTTCTGCCCTATTCCCCCACCCTCAAACCATCCCCTCTCTTTTATTTTAATACGTCCATGTCCAAGCACCATGTTGCACATTGTATTTATGTACATGGAAACGCGTTCTAATGATTTTGGATGTCTGTACAGGTTGCAGGAATGCAGATGTTTACGTTGTGAATGGGGCAGATGTTAATTTTGAGGATTTTTCTACAGTGGACGAAAGTGAGCTGTTGACTGTACCAGAGGGGTGGAAGGAAGCACCGTTTACCAAAGAGGACAATGTCCATGGTCTTCTGGAAGAGAGCAGCTTTGCAACGCTCTTCCCCAAGTACAGGGAGGCATATCTGAAGGAATGCTGGCCTTTGGTGCAGAATGCGCTGAGTGATTACGTAAGAAACTTTGATCATCAATAAATGCTACAATGGCGATTTAAGCGTTAAAATATTCCAGAGCACCTAACAGTGATTTTCCGATGAATTTTGACTATGATGATGTGAGGGATAGGGGTTGTGGAAGGAAGGAAGGTGCAGGAAGGCACTGCAGATGCACGTTTACACTGAAGGTAGACACAAAATGCTGGAGTAATTCAGCGGGTCAAGCAGCATCTATGGAGAAAATAAATCTGTGATGTTTCTGGTCGAGACCCATCTTCGGACTGAGAGTCAGGGGAAAGGTAAACGAGAAATACAGAAGGTACATAGAACAAATGAATGAAAAATATACAAAAAGCAACATTGATCAAGGAAAGGCGGAGCCCACAATGGTCCATTGTTGGCTGTGGGGAAGGTGATGACTAGTAAAAACTCAGACTGTGAAACTCAGCAGGATGACAGTGAAACTAGTAGGATGAGAGACAGAGAGAAAGGGGACTCAAAGGTTACTTGAAGTTAGAGAAATCAATAATTACTTGAAGTTAGAGAAATCATGTCAAGTCAAGAGAGTTTTATTGTCATGTGTCCCAGATGTGCTGGGACCAGGAAAGATCTTCGGAAATGTGCACGCCTAGGAATTTGAAGTTCTTGACCCTTTCCACCATCATCCCGTTGATATAAACGGGATTGTGGGTCCCTATATTGCCCCTTCCAAAGTCCTCAATCAGTTCCTTGGTTTTGCTGGTGTTGAGAGCCAGGTTGTTGTGCTGGCACCATTTGGTCAATAAGGAATTAGGTTTAGAAATCTGCCGATATCAAAGATCTGTAAAACGAGAATGCAGCTTCTGCACAGTGATGTTATAATGATCCGGGAGAACATCAGCAGTGGAAAGATGATGGGGAGAATGTTACCACAGTCGATTGGAGCATTGACTCGGAGGTTGCAGTCTTTTCAAGATGACTGATCTCCGTTAAACCCTGACCTCTGCCATTCAGATGCACCTCTGAGCACCAGAGAACATCAGGATTACAAAGTCAATTGCTCCAGCCTAACTTTCCCCAGAAAACTCCTGAACCTGAAAATGGGCGGCACGGTGGCACAGCGGTAGATTTGCTGCCTTACAGCGCTTCGGGTTCGATCCTGACTACAGGTGCTATCTGTACAGAGTTTGTACGTTCTCTCTGTGACTGCGTGGGCTTTCTCCGAGATCTGCAGTTTCCTCCCACATTCCAAAGACGTCCAGGTTTGTGGGTTAATTGGCGTGGTATAAGTATAAATTTGTCCCTAGTGTGTGTGTAAGATAGGGTTAATATGCGGGGATCGCTGGTTGGCACTGACTCGGTGGGCCGAAGGGCCTGTTTCCTTGCTGCATCTCTAAATTAAACTAAGCCAGCCAGATATTTCCTCTAACTCCCAATTGAGATATTTCCTCCATCAGTGGTTCCTTCCTATACATGGTCATGTGACGTTTTGGGTCGGGACTGAAGATAGGTGCCTACCTGAAACGTCACCAATCCATGTTCTCCAGAGATACTGCCTGACATGCTGAGTTACTCCAGCACTTTGTGTCTTTTATCTGTAAACCACCATCTGCAGTTTATTGTGTCTACTGGTTATTTCCAGCATCTTGTTTTTATTTCATATTTCCAGCATTTGAGGTTTTATAAAAATTATCATTTGCGATTGAGTTGTTTAAAATATTTGATTTTTTTGTGGTGTCTTCTCTGAGTTCTAATGTTTTAAATTTGCTGAAATAAGCTATGCTTATAATATCTCTTTAATTTAGCACATTACAGGAACGTTAGATTTGATAGAAGGCAGCGTCACTGTGTCTACCTCAAGGAAGACATTTGATCCGTATTCCATTGTGAAGGCGCGAGACTTCATAAAGCTTTTAGCAAGGAGCGTTCCGTTTGAGCAAGTGAGTAGCAAAATAGCGAAAGAAATCTCCAGTGAAATCACATATTGTTTAGTCGTTAGAGATACAGCCTGGAGACATGCCCTTCGGCCCACCTAGTCCACACCGACCAGCGAACACCCCGTACACTAGCACTATCCTACACACTGAGGACAATTTACAGAATCCAATTAACCTACAAACCTGCATGTCTTTGGAGTGTGGGTGGAAACCGGAGCACCCGGAAAAACCCCAGGATCGAATCCGGGTCTCTGCTGTAAGGTGGCAACTCTATCGCTGCGCCCCTAAATCGAAAAATGTTGGTGCGTAGAATTTTGTGCACAGTTCTGATCACCCAGCTGTAAGAAGGATGTCATAGAATCATGCAGTGTGGAAACAAGGTCTTCGGCCCAATTTACCCACACCGACCAACAATCCCACCTGCCTGCATCTGCCCCATACCCTGTTCTATAAATAATCCTATTTATATTATGGTATATGGACACACTGATCTGTTTTGTAGTAAATGCCTACTATGTTCTGTGTGCTGAAGCAAAGCAAGAATTTCATTGTCCGATCAGGGACACGTGACAATAAACTCACTTGACTGTCCGTGTATCCGTCCAAATGTTTGTTTAACGTTGTGATGGTAAGCTGGAAAGGTTTCAGGAAAATGGTTACTGGGACTGGAAGGTTATAAGGAGAGGCTGGATTTTTCTTTCTGCAGTGTAGAAGGCTGAGGGGTGCCCTTGTAGAGGCATTTAAAATGTGAGGGGCATGGATACGGGGGATAGTTGTAAGGATAGGTTGGTTTAAAACTAGAGAGCATAGATTTACGGTGAGAGGAGAAAGACGAAGTAAATCTGAGGGGCAACTTTTACACATACAGGTTGTTGGGTTTATGGTTTGAGCTGTCAGAGGAAGTGGTAGAGGTCGGAATAATTACAATGTTTAGAAGATAGACACAAAGTGCTGGAGTACCTCAGCGGGCCAGGCAGCATCTCTGGAAAAAAAATGATGGCTGACGTTTCAGGTCGCCACTTGTCAGACTGAAAGTAGAGGGAAAGGAACTGGAGGTAGGAAAAACATGTACAAAGCAGGGCTGGCAACAGATGACCAAGGAAGGTCTGAGCCCATAATGGCCCATTGATGGCTGGGGAAGAGGTGGCAGTGGAGGGATACAGGGATGTGAACAGTGGAACTGGTAGGACGACTCGTCAATAGTAATGTTTTAGTGTGACACGGGCCAAACAGGCAAACAGGACTCGCATTGTTAGGCACCTTGGTCGGCAAGGATGAGTTAGCCCATAGGACCTGTTTCTGTGCTGTGTAACTCTTATGACTATGAGATAAAACTGCAGTTAATTTTTCAAATGATTGGGCTCTGGGGGAAATATTGGAAGAAAGACTTGTTCTGCCCCTCAACACTCCTGACTGTCACTACCTCCATTGCAAGAAGTACTGACGTGTGAAAACACACGCTCCATATTTCAGGGACAGTTTCTTCTTCCTGAAAAAACTGTTATTGGGCAACTAAACCATCCTATCACCTAGAGAGCAGTCCTGACCTCCCATCTACCTCACTGGAGACCCTGGGACTATCTTTAATCGGACTTTATGGTGAACTAAACATTATATCCTTTATCCTCTATCTGCACACGGTGGGCGGCTTGATTGTAATCGTGTATCATCTTGATTATTGTCTGAAAGCTTTTCATTGTACCTCAGTACACGTAACAATAAACTAAACTAAACTCGGCAATTTTTGCATGAAATGGTCAAGACAGACTTGTGAAATGACCTCTGCGTGTTTGGTTTAGAATTCACTTAGGAGGTTAAATGTGGTGACCAGTGTCAGATTATAACTTCTCTTGCTTCCTATTCTAGGCAGTTCGCATCTTCCAAGATGACGTGGCATGTGACATTATCAAGATCGGGTCACTGGTTAGGAACCGTGAACGATTAGTGAAGAGGAGAATGAGGCTTATCGGACCAAAGGGATCAACACTTAAAGTAATGTGCTGCTAGTCGTTAAAGAATGCAGTCACCTTGTGCGGAATTGTAAATCTTTCTGTGAAAGCAACTATGATGACACAAAGTGCTGGAGTAACTCAGCGGGTCAGGCACCATCTCTGGAGAACATGGATAGGTGACGTTTCGGGACGGGATCCTTCTTCAGACTGCAGTTTGGAGACGCAAGAAATTGCAGATGCTGATTTACAAAAAATGGCACAAAGTGGCGGAGTCCACATCTGAAACATCACTTATCCATGTTCATAAGTTTGTAGGTTTTCGGAGCAGAATCAGGCCATTCAGCCCATCAAGTCTTCTCCGCCATTCAATCACGGTTGATCTATCTTTCCCTCTCAACCCCATTCTCCTGCCTTCTCCCCATAAACCCTGACACCCGTACTGATCAAGCACTTTACTCACTTATCTCAAGCACTGTTACTCCAGCACATTGTGTCTTTTTTGTAAACCAGCATCTGCAATTCCTATCCACGTTCTCCAGCGCTTTGTGCCCTTTTAACTGCATTTTGATGTCAGAATAAGAAATTTCACAGTGTAAAGCGATGATGTACTGCCTGATTTTCAGTGGGTCAGGAGGGTATGTGGATGTCACTGATGTTCTTTCTGTTTTATCTTCTATTTGCAGGCCTTGGAGCTGTTGACAAATTGCTATATAATGGTGCAAGGGAATACCGTGTCTGCACTGGGCCCGTACTCTGGACTGAAAGAGGTGAGTACGTCAGGTTTGGGGCACTCGTTCTATGACCTTACTGAATAGTGAAAGGCCTGGATGGAGTGGACGTGAAGAGGATGTTTCCACTAGTGGGATAGTCTAGGACCAGAGGCCATAGCTTCAGAATAAAAGGACATACTGTTAGAAAGGAGATAAGGAGGAATTTCTTTTGTCAGCGGGTGGTGAATCTGTGGAATTCATTACCACAGATGGCTGTGGAGGGCAAGTCAATGGATATTTTTAAGATGGAGATTAACAGATTTTTGATTAGTACGGGTGTCAGAGGCTACGGGGAGAAGGCAGGGGAATGTGGTTGAGAGGGATAGATCGATCACCCAAGACTGAATGGCAGAGTAGATTTGATGGGCCGAATGGCCTAATTCTGCTCCTATAACCTATGATCGGTGGACTTGCTCAGTGTGCAGACTAAAGCATATATAAATGTATTTATATATAGAAACATAGAAAATAGGTGCAGGAGTAGGCCATTCGGCCCTTCGAGCCTGCGCCACCATTCGATATGATCATGGCTGAACATCCAACTCGGTATCCCATCCCTGCCTTCTCTCCATACCCCATGATCCCTTTAGCCACAAGGGCCACATCTAACTCCCTCTTAAATATAGCCAATGAACTGGACTCAACTATTCTGTGGAAGAGAATTCCACAGATTCACCACTCTCTGTGTAAAAAATGATTTTCTCATCTCGGTCCTAAAAGACTTCCCTCTTATCCTTAAACTGTGACCCCTAGTTCTGGACTTCCCCAACATCGGGAATAATCTTCCTGCATCTAGCCTGTCCAACCCCTTAAGAATTGTGTAAGTTTCTATAAGATCCCCCCTCAATCTTCTGAATTCTAGCGTGTACAAGCCGAGTCTATCCAGTCTTTCTTCATATGAAAGTCCTGCCATCCCTGGAATCAGTCTGGTGAACCTTCTCTGTACTCCCTCTATGGCAACAATGTCTTTCCTCAGATTAGGAGACCAAAACTGTACGCAATACTCCAGGTGTGGTCTCACCAAGACCCTGTACAACTGCAGAACCTTTTTGCTCTTATACTCAAATCCTTTTGCTATGAATGCTAACATACCATTTGCTTTCTTCACTGCCTGCTGCACCTGCATTCCTACTTTCAATGACTGGTGTACCATGACACCCAGGTCTCGTTGCATCTCCCCTTTTCCTAATCGGCCACCATTCAGATATATTAGTCTACTTTCCTGTTTTTGCCACCAAAGTGGATAATCTCACATTTATCCACATTATACTGCATCTGCCATGCATTTGCCCACTCACCCAACCTATCCAAGTCACCTTGCAGCCTCCTAGCATCCTCCTCACAGCTAACACTGCCCCCCAGCTTCGTGTCATCCGCAAACTATATAAGACCAGCCTGTAGAGTAGCCTGTAGAGGGAGCTGTCAAGACCGGCCACTGTTTGTCCCCCGAAGACCAGAGAGGAGGGACAGAGGGCGACGGTGGACACGAGAACAAGGGTTGGTTGGATGGGTGAACCAGGATCTCGCTTTCCGTCTGCGCAAGGCATCCCCAGGGCATAAAGGCTGAAGGTGGCCAGGTGAGGAGAGGGACGATGGTTCGCTGGCCGATCCGGTGATGGCTGGAGGTCCTGCAGATGCCTGGAACTCGCCTGGATCGTGTCTCTCCAGAAGACCAAGCGCGCGGACCGGACTGGACTTTGGAATGGCGCCAAAACCTGGCAACTCTTGCATGCAGTGGACTATTTCTGTACACTTTGCTAATCGGGGATTGTGGTTAGGTACGGCAATACTGAACTGGATGCAAAAAAAATCCACTGTATGTTTCAGGCATGATATTCTTCCGATTTAAATCGGAATTCCGATTATTTTTGTTTTCCTAGAAATTATTCAGATTTTTCGCTTCGACTAAACACCTCGATTCGACTAAACCTCACCTCAACTATGAGACCTCGCCTCGACTAAACTTCACCTCACACTTAAACCTCAACTCACTAAACCTCGTCTCGACTAAACCTCCCACCTCACGACCGAACTCCACCTCACAAATAATCCCTGCTTCGACAAATCACCGCCTCTCTCCCGCTCCTGCGGGGAGGGGCTACGGGCGGGGGAGCGGGGCTCGGGCTCGACGTCAGCGAGAGTGCGTCTCTCACCTGCCACCTGCTCTCTCGGGCAGTGTGCCTGCGTCGCTCTCCGTGCTCGGCCCCGCCCCCCTGGTTGGAGCCGCCAACGGCCGGGGCAGGGCTAGAAATAGCGGGAGCGGGTGAGAAGCGGCGATGCAGTTTCATCGTGAGGTGGGAGGTTTAGGTGAGGTTTAATGAGGTACGGTTTAGGCAAAGTTTAGGTGTGAGGGGAAGTTTGGTATTGCGGCATCATCGAGGCGAGGGGTTTAGTGAGGCAAGGGGATTTTAGACGAGGTGCAGGTGAGGAGATGTTATCGTAGGTGAGGTGAGGAGAAATGGGTGTCTGAGCTCAGGAAGGGAGACCAAGGTGCTGCTGAAGGAGACGAGACCACTGCCTTCTGTGGCAGAGAATTCCACAAATTCACAACTCTCTGGCCGAAAAAGTCGCCTAAGTGGGACAGGCCCTTTAGCCATTTAGAACGGAGATGAGGAAAAACATTTTCACAGAGAGTTGTGAATCTGTGATATTCTCTGCCTCAGAATGCAGTGGAGCCTTTCAAGAGAGAGATAGATAGAGCTCTTAAAGATAGCAGAGTCGAGGGATATGGGGAGAAGCCAGGAACAGGATACTAATTTAGATGATCAGCCATGATCTTTCACTTTGGGAAAAAAAATGATAGGGCAAGTTATTTTCTAAATGAGGAGGAGCTGCGTTGTAATGCAACGCAAAGGGATCTAGGGGTAGTAGTACATGAATCACTAAAAGTTAGTATGCAGGTGCAGCAAGCAATCAGGAAGGCCAATGGAGTTTTGGCCTTTATTGCTAGGGGGATTGAGTATAAAAACACGGAGGTCTTGCTGCAGCTGTACACAGTATTAGTGAGACCACATTTGGAATACTGTGTACAGTTCTGGGGTCCATACTTAAGAAAGGATGTACTAGCCCTGGAGGCAGTGCAGCGAAGGTTTACAAGATTAATTCCTGCAATGAGGGGATTGACATATGAGGAAAGGTTAAATAGGCTGGAACTCTACTCTTTGGAGTTTAGAAGAATGAGAGGCGATCTCATTGAAACATATAAGATCGTGAGGGGCCTTGATCGGGTGGATGCACCGAGGATGTTCCCAATGATCGGGGAAACTAGAACTAGGGGACATAGTTGCACAATAAGGGGGGGCTCTTTTAAAACTGAGATGAGGAAGAACTTCTTCACCCAGAGGGTGGTTAATTTATGGAATTCACTGCCCCAGGGAGCAGTGGAAGCAGAAACGTTAAATATATTTAAGTCTAAAATAGATGGTTTTTTAGCTGCCAAGGGGATAAGGGGCTACGGGGAGAGGGCAGGGATATGGACCTAGGTATGGTTAGTATAGTAAGACCTGAGTGATCTCCTGGACAAGTGTCGATCGCCTGGATTGGGGTCGGAGAGGAATTTCCCGGATTTTTTTCCCGAATTGGACCTGGGTTTTTATCCGTTTTTTTGCCTCCCCCAGGAGATCACGCGGTTCTTGGGGTGGAGAGGGGTGATAGCGGTATAAAGGGGAGGGTAGTGTCTTGTGTTCTGTGTCTTGTGTCTACTGTTTGTGGGTAAGTGTGTCTGTTTAGTGTTCAGCCATGAGCGAATGGCGGTGCGGGCTCGACGGACCTGGTGGTCTACTCTCGCACCTACTTTCTATGTTTCTATGATCGCAGTGAATGGCAGTGCTTGCTCGAAGGGCCGAATAGCCTATTCCTGCACCTATTGTCCATCTCATGAAATATATATCCTTTGGGGTTTATTTTACTGGTTATGTGTTGGAACAATTCTAAGCTTCTGTTATGTAAACTACCAGCAGAAAACTTGTGAATCACTTTCAATTTATTGAAAATGCAGGAGCTTCGGGTTGGGGCTCTTCTCCTTTAGACAAGTTCCCGGGCAATAATATTTAATTGTTCTCTTAACTTTTCCAGGCTAGAAAAGTAGTCATTGATACCATGAAGAATATTCACCCGATCTACAATATCAAGGTATGATTAATTTAAGAAACAAATAAGAAACATGTTGGCAGGATGTGTCAGTACTACTGGCCAGAGGAGTTGCCAACGAGTACTGAGATGAGATGAGTATTTGCCAATCGTGTCATTTTCTTCCGTAAGGGGTGCTGTATGGTGTCAATGAAACATTTAAAGCGGTGATTTTAATACTCTGTAATTATAATGTTGTAACACTATATACTGCACACTAGTATTTACACCAGTATTTTTCTCTTTGCACTACCTTTTGTACTTGTGTATGGCTTGTTTGTACGCATGTATACTATTGTTTGATTTAACCAGATAGCATACAATGTTCATAAGTCCTATGAACAGAATTGGGCCATTCGGCCTATCGAGTCTACTACACCATTCAATCATGGCTGATCTATCTTTCCCTCTCAACCCCATTCACCTGCCTTCTCTCTATTACCCATGACATCCTTACTAATCAACAATCTGTCAAAGGTTTTTGCTGTATCCCAGTACATGTGACAATAACATACCAATACCCCTATGTTTAGAAACTCACACTGACTCCCAGTTAAGGGCTGTCTCCATTTTAAACTCCTTATGCCAATTTGCTTTAATTTCACTCACCCATATAAAAGATCTGAAACTTTTTTATTTCAGTATTTCACTCAGAATTAACTTTGTGTAATGAATCAAAAATGCACAAAAGAGAGGGAGGAAATGTTTAAGCTGCAACTGCAACATGTGTGGAAATACATAAGTTCATAGGTTCTAGGAACAGAATTAGACCATTCGGCCCATTCAGTCATGCTGATCTATCTTTCCCTCTCAACCCCATTCTCCCGCCTTCACCTCATAACCCTGGACACCCTTACTAATCAAGAATCTAGCAATCTGCACCTTAAAAAATCAATTGACGGCCTCCACAGCCGACTGTGACAATGAATTCCACAGATTCACCACCCTCTGACTAAAGAAATTCCTCCTCCTTTCTAAGTCCCAGAATCTCAATAGTGGAAACATCCTCTCCACATTCACTCTATCCAGACCTTTCACTGTTCCTAACAGAACTTAAAGCAACATATTTGTTCCCTATGTTTGATTCATTCTAATGCTAAGTGTCTCTAAATGTTTAAGAATTGTGCATGACTCATATGTATGATACTTATGTGGGCTAAACTTTGATCTTTTCGAAGACGTTGATGATTAAACGGGAATTAGCAAAAGACGAGGAGCTAAGAATACAAAACTGGGAGCGCTTTCTGCCTACGTTCAAATCCAAGAATCTAAGCAAACGTAAAGTACCCAAGAAGAGGAGGATTAAGAAGGAGTACACACCTTTCCCTCCACCACAACCAGAAAGCAAGGTGGGTACTCTTTGCTCCTAATCTGGCAATCTAGTCATGGTAGGATACTTGCTTTGTATCTCTGCTGCATGACTGAGATCCATAAACACAGCTACTTTGCAAGTACCCACAGATGAGTGAAGACCCTTGTGGCCACTTTCTAACATTCAATCCCAGATGCTGAGATTTCCTTTAGAACCAGCAGTAGACATGATAGAGTAAATCTTTGTGCCATAGGCAGTGGTTTACTCTGGCGTGGCTTGATCGATCTGTTGAAAGATAGAAAAACAGCACGGAGACAAACCCTGCGGCCCACCGAGTCAGGGGCGGAAATCGGTATCAAACCATGGGGATGGGGACACAATTTTTTAGCGCCGCGTGCGAGACTTTGGAGGCTTCAGCCGTAGGCCCTGTGGACGGTAACATCGGGAGCTGACCTGGTTGGTGACCGACTCCGAACTCCAGCAACAGCAGCTTCGTTCGCCTCGAATCGTCGGGCTCCAATTGGCCCGTTCGCGGGGCCTTTCATCGCCCGGCAGGTACCTTCAACATCAGGAGCCTCGATCGACTCAACGCAGCAATTTGACCGTGGGGCGATGGAAGATCCCGCGGCCGATTTTAAGCCGTGCCAGGCGATGAAAGGCCACGCAAACGGGCCAATTCAAGCTCCGTTCTATGATCTTTGCTCCACCAGGACGTCTCCCTCCTCCAATCACCGTGATCTATCCTCAGTCCCAGCCCCCTACTTCCGCCTCTGACTGACACCTCCCTCCTCCAATCATCGCGCTGAATCATCATGTCCCGTCCCCCCATTGCCTACTGACCGACGTCTCCCTTGTCCAATTGGCGCCCTCGATCATCTGTCCCCCACCTCTCAAAACATGGGGGGGTGGGGGCCATGTCCCCCCACCCACACCCCCCCCCCCCCTCGGCATTTCCACCCATGCAACGAGTTGACGCCGACCATCAATCATTTTAGTTTAGTTTTAGTTCAGAGAAACAATGTAGAAACGGGTCCTTCAGCCCACCGAGTCCACGCTGACCATCGATCATACACACACAAGTTCTATCCCACACGAGGGACAATTCACAGAAGCTAATTAACCTTCAAACCCCTACCTGGAATGTGGGAGGAAACCAGAGCACCCGGAGAAAACCCACGCGTTCACAAGACCGTACAAACTCCGTACAGACAGCACCCGTAGTCAGGATCAGACCCAGGTCTCTGGCGCTGTGAGGCAGCAAATCTACCGCTGCTCCAATGTCTGGTATGTTTCTCTGTGTTAAAAATTGTACGCAAACGCAAGTTATTGCTTTATAGAGATGGTTAAAGGCTTATGTTAACATTGAAGGGTTTGGGATTGATAAATTAAAGGAAAATATTGATCCCCTGTCTGCTGACTACCACCAACCTATATTGCTGTTGTTATTTATCTAGGTGGATCAGGAGCTGGCAACTGGTGAATACTTTCTCAAGGAGAAAGACAAGAGGAAGATAAAACTCCATGAAACAAAGGTCAGTGTTTAATGTTTAATTGCTACACATTTGATGAGGTGGGGTGGGGTGGGGAGGGGTGGGGTGGGGTGGGGAGGAGTGGGGTGGGGAGGGGAGGGGAGGGAAGAAATGAAAGCTAAATAATCTATTTGCTTATTTATTGATCATTTGTCTCCGTTTGACCAAAGGGATTGGAAGTCTATTATTCCCAATGAATCTTTATAATAATTGCCTAACATTTTGTATCTGTATCACCAGGCGAAAGGAGCAGAGGCAACAGCTAGACGAAAGGAAGAAAGAAATAAAGCTTTTATTCCTCCTAAAGAGAAACCCATGGTTAAAGCAAAGAAAGGTAAAATAATTTTGTTTTTACAAACAAGTAAATTTCCACTACATAAAACCTGTTCTAAGGATTCTTACCAAGTGCTTGTGTTTTTTTAGTTCAGTGTGGGGGTTGGTATTAAGTAGTTGAAATTATAGTTATCAGGACTTTGAAAAATGCTTGGGGTTAAAGGACTAAATTACATGGAAATAATGCAGAAACCAGGTTTGTGTTCTCTGGAATTTTGTTATAACATGATTGATTGAAGGGGAACCAAGGACAGATAGAAAATATTTCTGCTAGACTTAAGTCCAAAAATTGGATTGAATTTAGTAAATATTCACACATGACAAAATGCCTGATCAAAAATTAATAATAAAACTGAGTGGTTTAGTTTAGAGACACAGCATGGAAACAGATCCTTCGCCCCACTGAGTCGGCGCCGACCAGCGATCACGCCATACACAAGCACTATCCGTACACACTAGAGCCAATCTGCAATTTTTATCGAAGCTAATTAACCTCTAAACCTGCACGTCTGGAGTGGGAGGAAACCGGAGCACCCAGAGAAACGGGGAGAATGTACAAACTCTGTAAAACAGCAACTCTACCGCTGCACCACCGGTTAATATATAAAAATTATATTAATGCAAAAGGGAAAAGATGGGTGTATGAGGATATGTGTCAGAAAAAATAAATCGAGGACTCGGTCTTATGTCGAGCGAGACTTTATTACTTGATATCACGGAGGAACTGCCCCGGGAGACAGTTCCTTACGCGCATTGACAGCGCGGGTTTATATACTGCTGAACAAACAAGTGTATGTGCGAACTAGCCCAGATTTGAGTTCCTTAAACAGCTTAGTCGGGGAGTTGCGATTTGATCAAAACTGCCTAAATTACATTACTCAGACCCGTACATTAGCGCTGTTTGATTTGCAGATAATAGATAATAACATCACGCACAAAGAAACAAATATCTGTACACAATGCTCAATCATTCGGCCATGGCTTTCCTAAATTCTCTCTCAATATGTCACAGGGTAGACAAAGAGTGCAACAGACTTGTAAATGTTTTCTTCTTAGATTGGTTATAAAAAAATTAAATTGTTGTTATATTTAATCTATGGTATTTACATTGTGAAAAAACCCCCTCTGTTTCAGCTGTAGAAACCAAAGTTGACATACAGGTTTTAAAAGAAAAAGTGAAAGCAGCCAAGAAAAAGAAGCTTGGAGCTCCAGCAGCAGAGGAAGTTGCACAGAAGATGGCTCAAAGGGAGAAGAAGAAGAAGAAATAAAATTACCTTAATCTTCCATATCTCCCTAACGTGTTTTGGACAAGCACCATTGAACTACTGGAACAATCCAGATGACTGGAGTTCTTCTCATTGAGGCTGTGTCGTGTTTCTCGCGACAACCAATGGTCAAAGTAAACAGCCAATGAATGTGAAAGACATGGCACCAGTCGGAACAGAAGAGTTCAGCAATTGATGATTGACAATGGGGCTGGTTGGGTTAGTACGTGATTTCCCCCAGCTACGTACTACCTCAGAATGGTCAACCGGTTTAGATCTTTTGTTAAACAGATGTTGACAGCTGAACACCAAGTGCTGAGGTTGTTACCAACAGTTGATTGTGATCAGGACGACTTTCTATAATGTTTTTTTAAGTGAGGTAGGGGAAATACACAGTTTGTTGGATGTATATTTCACCTGACTGTGAGGGTGCACTGCATTCAAATGGCTACCGAAATGTAATTGAAATTGTGCAGATCACAACGATCCTACTGTGTCCATTCTGTGCGAATATTCTCAGTCTGGCTGTTGCCTGTCAAGATAAAATCATTGTTTTTCAGCAGTACAGGTGCACAACCTTTTATCCGAAAGCCTTGGGACCAGACACATTTCGGATATCGGACATTTTCGGGTTTCGGAATGGAAGATTTTTAGCGTAGATTAGGTAGGTAGCGCTGGCGGCTTGGAAAGTCTGCAGCGGCTGCCTCCTCCCCGGTGACCGGGGAATCATTGTAAATCATTGCTTAAATGTTAGTCAGTTAGTTTGGAGGGATTTTATGTGGTGGGGGGGAACTTTAATTCTTAGTCCCCTACCTGGTCAGAGAGGCGGGGAGCGGGCAATGCCTTTCCGGGTCGCCGTGCAGTACTGTGCCGCGGCTCCCACATCACAGAGCTGGGGCTGTGGCCGGCTGCGCTGGATTTGGATTTGTAGCGCCGCGCAGCCAGGGGTAGAGTTCGCCGTGGTCGGAGCTACAACCGGCGCCGCCCGTGGCTGGACCACCGCAGCCCGGACCGCTGTGGGCCGCGGCTCCCAACACCGTGGAGCTGGGGCTGCGGTGGTCCGGCCACGGGCGGTGCCGGTTGTAGCTCCGACCACGGCGAACTCTACCCCTGGCTGCGCGGCGCTACAAATCCAAATCCAGCGCAGCCGGCCACAGCCCCAGCTCCACGATGTTGGGAGCCGCGGCACAGCGGTCCGGAGCTTACTGCACGGCGACCCGGTAAGGCATTGCCCGCTCCCCGCTTCTCCGACCAGGTAGGGGACTAAGAATTAAAGTTCCCCCCCAAAAGCCCACCAAACTAACTGGCTAACATTTAAGCAATGATTTACAATGATTCCTACCCTCCCGCGCAATATACACTCACCTTCTCTTTTATGAATGGGGATTTAGTTCCCCTTTGTTGGAGGACCGACCGGAGGTTCCGCTGTCACCTCTGCGGGCCGCCCTCGGTGAACGTTTTCAAGGACCTTTCTTCAAGGACCGAAAAAATGTCCGCTATTCGGAGGTTTTCGTTATTTGGATCTTCGGATAAAAGGTTGTGCACCTGTATTGGAAATTGAAACCTTCCATGAATTTCAAAGACAGTAAAATCTGTTTAATGTGCTTCTTGAGATGGAACAGTTTAGTTTATCATACATAGTACCATGCAGAGAAAATGTTCTGAAATTTCTGTGGTATTTCATACTTCATGCCTTGTGCACATCTAAAATAGTAAGATTAAACGAGAACTTACCAGTTTGAAGTTTGATCTGTATTTTATGAGGATTTACGATGAGGGATTACGTGAAGAACCCGTTCAGCACACATGCGGGGCATACTTTAAAGCAGCGGTGTGGAATCACAGATAGACACAGTTATTGAAGTAAACATAGTAAAGAAAAGGAGACGGTACACAAAATTGCTGGAGGAACTCAGCGGGTGCAGCAGCATCTATGGAGCGAAGGAAATAGGCGACGTTTCGGGCCGAAACCCTTCTTCAGACTGATGGGGGGTGGGGAAAGAAAGAAGGAAAAAGGGAGGAGGAGGAGGAGCCCGAGGGCGGGCGGATGGGAGGGTGGGAGGAGACAGCTAGAGGGTGAAGGAAGGGGAGGAGACAGCACAGGCTAGCCAAATTGGGGGAATTCAATGTTGATGCCATAAGGGCGCAAGGACCCCAGACGGAATATGAGGTGCTGTTCCTCCAATTTCCGCTGTTGCTCACTCTGGCAATGGAGGAGACCCAGGACAGAGAGGTCGGATTGGGAATGGGAGGGGGAGTTGAAGTGCTGAGCCACCGGGAGGTCAGGTAGGTTATTGCGGACTGAGCGGAGGTGTTCGGCGAAACGGTCGCCCAACCTACGCTTGGTCTCACCGATGTAAATTAGCTGACATCTAGAGCAGCGGATGCAGTAGATGAGGTTGGAGGAGATACAGGTGAACCTTTGTCGCACCTGGAACGACTGCTTGGGACCTTGAATGGAGTCGAGGGGGGAGGTGAAGGGACAGGTGTTGCATTTCTTGCGGTTGCAACGGAAAGTGCCCGGGGAGGGGGTGGTGCGGGAGGGAAGGGAAGAATTGACGAGGGAGTTGCGGAGGGAGCGGTCTTTGCGGAAGGCAGACATGGGGGGAGATGGGAAGATGTGGCGAGTGGTGGGGTCACGTTGGAGGTGGCGGAAATGGCGGAGGATTATGTGTTGTATTTTCCGGCTGGTGGGGTGAAAGGTGAGGACCAGAGGGACTCTGCCCTTGTTGCGTGTGCGGGGATGGGGAGAGAGAGCAGTGTTACGGGGTATGGATGAGACCCTGGTGTGAGCCTCATCTATGGTGGCGGAGGGGAATCCCCGTTCCCTGAAGAACGAGGACATTTCCGATGCCCTGGTATGAAATGTCTCATCCTGGGAACAGATGCGGCGTAGGCGGAGGAATTGGGAGTAGGGGATGGAGTCTTTACAGGGGGCAGGGTGGGAAGACGTGTAGTCCAGATAGCCATGTGAGTCAGTGGGTTTGTAATGTATGTCGGTCAGGAGTCTGTCCCCTGCGATGGAGATGGTGAGGTCAAGGAATGGTAGGGAAGTGTCGGAAATCGTCCAGGTGTATTGGAGTGCCGGATGGAAGTTGGTGGTGAAGTGGATGAAGTCAGTCAGTTGTGTGTGGGTGCAGGAGGTGGCACCAAAGCAGTCGTCAAAGAAAAGGAGACATCAGTTTATGAATTTGACCCATATTATTGAGGGTGGGAGCGGAGGGCACGTAATCCCTCATCGTAACTCCTCATAAAATACAGATCAAACTTCAAACTGGTAAGTTCTTGTTTAATCTTACTATTTTACTTCAGTCACGTGAGTGATTCCGTGAAGATTTCAAACCGTGTAACAGTTATTACTACATCACTGCCGAAGTCTTTGAGGGAGGAAGTGTGTTATCGTAACCAACCAATGAATCTGTTTGTAGAAAAACACAATGGTATTTTAACAATAACAACAAAGAAATTAAATTGCTCCCCTGGGCTTAAAGTAAATATTTGCAGTCTGTAAAATCTTTCCTGCAAATAAAACAGGTTTTGCCAATGGCTTATTATAAAATTTCTGAACGGTCTTTCCCCCCACCATCCTGCTGTAGCCAGGATGTGGGTGGAATGAAATTTGTACATGTTAGTTTTTATCCCAGCAGCTTTTAGCACCTGCTTGAGTCATCTCGAAATGGCTCGTCACCCAACCATAAGGTTTTTATGACTGACCCACAAGGCTTTTCATCTCCCTCGAATATTTTGGTTGTGTCTATGTAGGATAATAGGGTCATGGCACATAACCGTGTCTGGCGGGTAAGCCCGGAATTCCACGACTGGATTAGGTGTTCCTGGTCTGCTCTGTTTGATCATTCCCTGGATAACGACAGAGATCTGGTCTGGAGCTGTGGGCATGGTGTCCAGTCGCAATAGGTGGTGACTGGACCCTCTGTGCAGCTACAAGTGCCAACAACATGAGTGTTTTGAGCATGGATGGTTCCAGGTTGAGGGATCTGGCTGGTGGCCATCCCCTGAGGTATGTCAGGACCACACTGACATCCCATATATGGGTGTACCTTGATCTAGGGGGTTAGAGTTGTAAATACCCTTCATTAGTTTGACCACCAGCTGGTGGGACCCCATGGCCTGTTGTCCTGGAGCTGGTTTTAAATAGACAGGCAGGGCAATTCTAGCTGTGTTGATGGCTCTGTAGCTGAGTGCTTCATCGTGGTGAAGGTTCGCCAGGAATTCCAGTGCGTTGGTAACTGTAGTGGTTGAGTAGGTGGTCCCTGTATCCAAGCAGTACTTCTCCCATTTTTTTGATGCTGGACAAGTGCTGTTTTTTAGTGGATGTTCGGAGGGATGCTGACATGGTGTCGACGGTTTGTAATGATAATCCCAGTCCCAGAAGTGGTTTGTGCAGAATCTGCAACCCAGGAGTTTGATTTTTTCAGGGCACGGGTGGCTTGTGCCCGACACTGGGTGTTAACAACTCTGGGTCACTGGGGAATACCATCGGAGTTTCAACAACCATGTCATGGAGTATTGGGAACCATGGCTGTGTAGGCCAGTCGGGTACTATCAAAATACCTGAAGCAGAGTCCATTTGTACTGTGCGTAGTCTCCGACTGATGAGGCATAAGGGAGGAAATGCATAGAAGAAAAATTTCACCAATCCAGCGCGAACGCATCTACCGCTGCTGCCTCAGGGTCTGGTTCCCAAGCGACTTACATAGGTACCTGGTGATTTAGCCTCGAGCAAATTAATCGATATCTGGCGTGCCATATTGCTCGATAAGTTTTGTGAATTTTTTTTGGGGGTTTTAACATCCATTCGATGTTGTCATTAAATTTACGTGACCTGGTGTCTGCCACTATATTTAGCTTACCTGGCAGGTAAGTTACTGATAGCCAAATATGTCTTTCGACACACCATTGCCAAATTGTGTTGACCAACTTGTCGCATGATACCGATTTTATGCCGCCCATATGGTTAATGTAGGCCACCACCGTAGTATTATCTATTTGTAACCGTACATGCAAGTGATGCATATTTGATGCATATGCTTTTAAACCATAAAAGTCACCCAACATCTCTAGATAATTAATGCCCAGTGTAAGTGGTAACGATGATTCTGGGTTAGTCCATCTACTACTTGTGCTGGATATAGAGTTAGTTGCTCCCCAGTCTTGAGCACTGGCATCTGTTTGGATAACTGACGTAGGGTTAGTGATGATAATAGGCTGAAACTATGTCAAACGTTTTTTGCCCACCACTGTAGTTCTGATATTACTTCAGTGGGTAACTTCATGAAACGATCATAATGACCTGTATGTCGTTTTTGGTACAAAGGTCCGAATTATGTAGCCGGAAATGCTGCTACCATTTTCCCAATTACTCTGTTACTTGTCGAGTAGTTGGTAATTTGTTGACCATTAAATTGTTGCATGATTGTGCCAATTCAACTATGTTGTCTCTTGGCAATGTTACAGTCACGTAGACTGAATTAATTGTGAAGCCCAAGTAGTCCATGATAGAGGATGGCTTCAACTTAGATTTATCTGGATGTAAGACAACCCCAGGGTTTCGAATAACTGTTTGGTAGCTGAACAGCTAACATAGTCAAATTCATGGTCTTGCCTACCATTTAGGATATCATCAAGATTTGCCATGACAATATGTTTTTGTCTTCTGAATATTGCTAGAGCTGGTTTTAGTGTCTTGGTGACACTCTTGGGCTGATGTGAACCCATTGGGTAACGCTTTAAACTGCTATAACTGCCCCATCCGGGTAGATTTCAGGTATCTGCGATGATCCTTGTGAATGGTACTAAATAGTAAACATCTTTAAGATGAATGCTTGCCATGAAGTATCCTTTGGAATTTAGTTGTTTGGCAGTAACAACCGGTTCCATTTTGGTTGGGATATGATTAGTGTAAAATTGGTTGCGTGATGTACCAAGTATGCTGAAGGGACTGTTTTCACGTTATCTCTTTACAACTCAGCGATGATGTTAGAATAATTTAAGAACTAATTAAAAACCTACAACCTGGGCAGCACAGTGGCACCGTGGTAGAGCTACTGCCTTACAGTGCCACAGACCCAGGTTCGATCCTGACTACGAGTGCTGTCTGTACAGTTTCTGCACACTCCCAGTGAAATGGCATAGGTTTTCTCCAAGATCTTCAGTTTCCTCCCATACTCCAAAACCATCCAGTTTTGCAAGTTAATTAGCTTGGTATAAATGTAAAATCCCTAGTGTGTAGGGTAGTGTTAATATACTGGGATTGCTGGTTGGTGCAGTCCCGGTGGGCTGAAGGGCCTGTTGTTTTTGTGTGCTGTATCTCTAAACTAAACCATTCAGATATTTCCTCTAACTTGTCTTAAAAACTTTACATTGACAGGGTTATCTGACGTGACTAAAGTAGATCCAAGGAACTCTGCCTCATTTTATCAGCTTTCATGTTTGATTAATGAAATGTTTCTTTTATTGTTACTGTTGCGGAGGTTCACGTGTTGTGTTCACGTGTTGTGTTTAATAATTAACCGATACAGGTGAGTAGGTTTCCAAGTGAGGTGGCCTGATCTCGTGTACACATCTGTGTTCGGGGTCGCAGCTGGCAGAGTTGAGGGCGGGTGTGGTGACGGTGTATGCCCTCTACGGTGGGGCTGTGCCACCTGCACTGGTTGATCAATGTTCAAGTGTGCCGGCATAAGACGGTCCAATGAGAGCGTGCCCACCTTCTCCCAGAGGCGCATCAGCATGGTCAATAGACGCAGGAGTCGGCCATTCGGCCCTTCAAGCCTTTTTCAATGTGATCATGACTGATCATCCCCAATCAGTACCCCGTTCCCGCCTTCTCCCCATATCCCCTGACTCCGCTATTTTTAAGAGCCCTATCTAGCTCTCTCTTGAAAAAATGCAGAGAACCTGCCTCCACCACCCTCTAAGGCAGAGAATTCCACAAACTCACCACTCTCTGTGAGAAAAAGTGTTTCCTCGTCTCCGTTCTAAATGGCTTACTCCTTATTCTTAAACTGTGACCCCTGGTTCTGGACTACCCCAACATCGGGAACATGTTTCCTGCTTCTAGTGTGTCCAAGCCCTTAACAATCTTATATGTTTCAATGAGATACCCTCTCATCCTTCTAAACTCCAGAGTGTACAAGCTCGGCTGCTCCATTCTCTCAGCATATGACAGTCCCGCCATCCCGGGAATTAACCTTGTAAGCTACGCTGCACTCCCTCAATAGCAAGAATGTCCTTCCTCAAATTAGGGGACCAAAACTGCACACAATACTCCAGGTGTGGTCTCAGTAGGGCTCTGTACAACTGCAGAAGGACCTCTTTGCTCCTATATTCGATTCCTCTTATAAAGGCCAACATGCCATTCGCTTTCTTCACTGCCTGCTGTACCTGCATGCTTACTTTCATAGACTGATGTACAAGGACCCCCAGATCCCGTTGTACTTCCCCTTTTCCCAACTTAACACCATTTAGATAGTAATCTGCCTTCCTGTTTTTGCTACCAAAGTGGATAACCTCACATTTATCCGCATTAAACTTCATCTGCCATGAATCTGCCCACTACCCCAACCTGTCCAAGTCACCCTGCATTCTCAAGTCAAGTCACATTTATTTATATAGCACATTTAAAAAACAACTCTCGTTGGCCAAAGTGCTTTACATTTGTTATAAGAATAGCACAACAAAACAAAATACATACATATATACATGTAGCGCTCACTCAGAGGACGTCAGGAAAGGCTTGGGAGTATAGATAAGTCTTTAGTCTTGACTTAAAAGAGTCGATGGAGGGGGCAGTTCTGATGGGAAAGGGGATGCTGTTCCAGTCTAGGGGCTGCAACCGCAAAGGCGCGGTTGCCCCTGAGTTTATGCCTAGACCGTGGGATATTCAGCAAACCCAAGTTGGCTGATCTAAGGGGCCTGGAGGTGGAGTGGTGGGTGAGAAGACTTTTTATGTAGGTGGGGGCAAGCCCATTGAGGGCTTCGTAGACATGGAGGATCTTGAAGTTTATACGGAGCCGCACAGGGAGCCAGTGGAGAGGCCAGGATCGGGGTGATGTGGCCCCTTTTTCAGGTGCCCGTCAGGAGTCTCGCTGCGGCGTTTTGGACCAGTTGCAGGCGGGACAGGGAAGATTGGCTGATGCCAGTGTATTGGGAGTTGCAGTAATCTAGGCGGGAGGAGATGAATGTGTGGATGATCTTTTCCAGGTCATCAAACTGGAGGAATTGTTTTATTTTAGCTATCGTCCGAAGCTGAAAGAAGCTAGCTTTTACCACGGCATTGACTTGTTTGCCAAATTTCAGTGCTGAGTCAAATATCACGCCAAGGTTTTTGACGTGAGGTTTGAGTAGTGGGGTAAGGGTTCCAAGGCTGCCTGCTATCATTTTGATTGAGTCCGAGGGGCCGAGAAGGATGACCTCAGACTTACTCTCGTTTAGTTGGAGGAAGTTCTGGGCCATCCATCACTTTATATCCTCGAGGCAGTGGGTAAGGTTAAACAGATTTGATTGGTTTTTGGGCTTCAGGGGGAGATAGAGTTGGGTATCATCTGCGTAGCAATGGAAGGAAATGCCGTGCCTTTCAATTACTTGGCCTAAGGGGAGCATATACAAGGATACACCGTCACGACCACACCCGCGTTGGCCCGTGGATGGACCAGCATAGTCGCCTTTGCCAGTGCCTCTTTGGCATTGTTGAAAACGGTCGTGGCTGCGTCATCCCAAACAAGCTCTCTATTTGCTGGCCATGACCTTGAACAGCAGTTGCATGATCCTGACGGCTGGTGGCACGAAACGGTGATAAAAATTTACCATGCCGACAAACTCTTCAAGTCCCTTCACCGTAGAGGGTTACCACTGTAGAGGTCCACAAGTTGTGTAAACATGGTTTAATAATTAACCGATATAGCCCAGTCGCTCACGCGCCCAAAACATGAGTTCAACTCCAACTGCCAATCCTTCGAATCCTAACTACCAATCCTTCGAAATTCCAACTTCCTAACAGCCCGCCCCCAACCACGTGATTGATCGGCTGTGATCACGCCCGGTCCACGTGAGAGTTCGAGCCCGACCATCGAAGGTTCGAGATATGTCAAAGATTCTAGAGGAGCAAGATAAACCACTCAACGAAAAAGTTGTAGTACGGTCATGGGCTCATGGGTAATTTGTTTCTCGCCATTTTGGGAATCATATATATGAGGGTTTTTTTTTTTGAATAGGCTTCTGTCATGGCATCCACATCTACCAGCTCCTCTAGAATCTTTGATATAAGTGGCTAGACCACAAAACTGCGCCACACTGTTATTATACATTGGTCACTGATACAGCAGTCTAATCATTGAAACATCACCATGAACTAATGGAGGGTCCCAACCAGGAACATTTAAATATTTTGGGGTTAAAAGGAGGGGCTGTGAAATGCTACAATGAATTTAAATGGAACAAAAACAAGCAGCGTGTGCAATGATCTGGCAGCAAATATTTCTGGATGAATAATTTGCAAGTTTCATCTTGTCAAAACTTGCTTCTGATTTATTGCAGCCTTACTGGCTGACTGGCTTCTGATTTCCTACCATCCATGGTAATCAGTATGGTTAAGGATAAACATCTAACAAAGCACTGGTAGACATGATAGAATTGGTGACTGAAGTCATTTATTAATACATTTGAAATACTTTAACTATTTTATTTGCAATTCTGTAACACAAAGCTAAGTTTCATAAATAACATCTGTTACCCAATTTCAAAATACTGAATTTGGACAAGATATTTTTAAATATTTTCTGCAAACTCTAAAAGTCAAAAATTGATTTTCAATAAAATTGTTTTTAAAAGCTGTGCACAGTAACTTGAAAGAGTTAATTTCAATCAGGCAGTATTTAGAACAGCAAAATGTACAGACATTAAATTCAATTTTTATACTATGCAATGTTGGATTGCAATCTGTTCAGCACCCCTCATGCTATTGAGATGTATATTAAATGTCCAATTTGACTAATCTCGTTTAACAATAGTGACTGATGTTGAATGTGATTTTTCAGGTTGGGTTCCTCTTGGCAAACATTATATAATGAAATTTTACTACTGGGTCAGGCAAAAAGAATAATAATACCCATCAAAATGTGGGTCTTTATGAATTTGTCAGGCCTGACTGGTTTTGTTAATCTTATGAAAATGTTGGGTTGTAATGGTAAGGCCTGAAACAAGAGGTCACTACTCTGTTAGGCAGAGTATCAATTTGTAAGGCTTTGGAATATAGTTGAGCATTACAATTTTCTGACGTGTACTTGGCAAGGATCAACAGATCCTAATCTAATAGAGCTTTGATACACTTGTAACATAGCTCGGTGTCAAAACAGAAAACGGTGGCAATACTTATCAAATCAGTGGTCCAAGAAATAGTTAACATTCTTGGGTGATCTGAAATGTTAACTTTAAACCTCACACTAAGGTTGCTATCTGATCTGCTGAATACATCTACCATTTTGTGATTAATTTCCAATTTCAAGTCTCTGTGGCGTTTTGCTTTAAAACAAACCGCAATGCTGTCATTAATTTATTTAACCTGAAGGATCTTGTGATAAAAGTTGGCAAATGTTTATTTTGCAGGTGTGGCTGTGGTAACTTAGCGAGGGATCCTTATCAATTTTTCCACATACATCACATTAATACAAACAAAAAGTATTGCAGATGCTGGAATAAATTCCAAGTATAAATGGTCAAATTAAAATATTTCGCAATCACTCATTGTTAAAATAGGGGCATCATCATGCAAATGTTTGAACTAAAAAATGCTGTAAATGGCAGAAATCTGAAACAAAACAATTATTTAAACATCCAAATTGTCAATGTTTAATGTCAGTCTTGTTATATTTTGCCACACGTTGAATATTTTCAGCATTTTACTGTTTTTGTTTCATCAACTGATCTCCTTAAAAATGAGTAAAATGAAGTTTGGCAGTGAATCAACCTTGTTAAAAGCAATTGGAACTCTGGACTTACGGAGCTAACAAGAAAGCCTGCAAAACGCAGTCAAAACTGCAGGTAAGCTTTTCTCAAGACATTTTCTGTCTATAATATTAGTTGGCCAACTGGAATCAAATTTTTTTTGTCAACTTGTTTGCCACCATGGATTAAATGCCAGCATTATTTACATGCCAACATATTATACGTAGTCACAAAAATCATTATTACTTTGAATTATATTTGGCCAGAGATTCTGATTGAGAAGGCTACAATCTTAGTAGATAAGATGGAGGAGTTTTTGGGGAAGAGGCCGGTGCAATTCCCGAACAGCTTGGTGATCAAATAAAGATCACCATTTAAATCTCTTGGTTTAGCCTGTCAACCAGTTATTTTAATTCTAATTTTTTGTTTTGTCAATATTTGATTTGCTCACTAGATTGAGTGCTTTGCAAAAACATGGAAGGTGATGAGAATTGCTGAAAGCAAGCCTACTGTAGAAAAAATAATTGTTTACAAAACCTGCACTTTGCATTCTCTCAGCTTCGCTCAAAAAAATCCTGTAAAGATAAATTACATTTAAATAATTATTGTAGAATATATATTAAAATAATAGTGATAAGAAATATTAGTTGATCATGTAAGGAAATGGAAGCTGCTCCAAAGTCTGGCATCCAGTTAGGGTACTCTGCCAAATAAATTAAGGGGAAACATTTAATTAATTTGTACAACATTAACAAACAACAAATATTTAATAATACAAAATACATACGTTGTTGTTTATCACGGGTTGCATCAGCTAAGAATGAAAGAGAAAATTGTAAATGTAAATTGTAATAGCTTACGCTTCAGCTTTTACAATAACTTCCATGCAAGAACAAGAAAAATAATTTAACTTACTGCATAACTTTTTGCTACACGTGGTGCAACCTGAACATGCTGTTGTGCCTTTGGCAAATGGAGATCTTCCAGCATAATTTCCACTGCATGAAAATAAATAGAGTTGGATGGAAACAATTTATTGTAGGTAGAATTCTCATAAGGTCATAAGTGATAGGAGCAGAATTAGGCCTTTCGGCCCATCAAGTCTACCCCACCACTCGATCATGGCTGATCTATCTCTCCCTTCTAACCCCATTCCCCTGCCTTCTACCCATAACCCTTGACACCCTGCATGGTAATCTTAGAATTTATCATGGCAACACCAACATAAGTTCAATATCAGAAGTTACATTCAGGGACAACGTCCAAATGTGCAGCAGTGACTCACCTCCACATGCCCACCTCTACCCTTCAGACATGGACTACCTACAGGAATACTAGGATATGACTTAGGAAAGGGCAATACTTGCAGCAGCTTTGGGAAGAATCAGTTTTGGATGGGGACGATGGAGGAATTTTTTTTTCAACATGGACTAGAGAGGTTATTTAGCCACTCTAACCCTTTCCACCATTTAATACAATCGGGGTTATACATCCTATTGGAAAGACAGAAAGGTGGGCAGAGGAGGTGGGGTAGCTCTGTTGATTAGAAATTAAATTCAGTCCCTAGCGAGGGTTGCCATAGGATCAGAAGATGCAGAGTCATTGTGAATAGAGCTAAGAAACTATACAGGTAAAAAGACTAAAGGTACACAAAAATGCTGGAGGAACTCAGCGGGTGCAGCAGCATCTATGGAGCGAAGGAAATAGGCAAAGTTTCGGGCCAAAACCCTTCTTCAGACCTTTCGGCCTGAAACGTTGCCTATTTCCTTCGCTCCATAGATGCTGCTGCACCCGCTGAGTTTCTCCAGCATTTTTGTGTACCTTTGATTTTCCAGCATCTGCAGTTCCTTCTTAAACACTAGGTAAAAAGACTAATGGGAGTTATTTACAGGCCCTCAAACAGTGGCCACGATATAGGGTACAATTTACATCAGGAGATAAAATTGACATGTAAAAATGACAATGGCAATAGGAGATTTCAATGTGCAGGTTGACTGGGAAAATCAGGTTGGTACTGGGCCCCAAGAAAAAGAATTTGTAGAATTCCTCCAAGATGGATTTTTCGAGCAGCTTGTAGTGGAGCCTACCAGCGAAAAGGCAATTCTGGATTTAGTGTTATGTAATGAACTGGATTTGATAAGGGAACTCAAGGTAAATGAACCATTCTAGTAGAACCTAGTGGTGGCCTGGGGAATGACAAACCCTCGCTATTGGCTGGCGCGGTAACGTGATCGTGTGAGCGTTTTCGCGGGTTTTTAGTAAACCATTCATTTGAGCTCCACCCTGTTCGAAGGAGCATTGTTAATTTTGGCTGTTTAACTCACTTAATGGCTTTATTTTAGTTAAAAATAAAGAATTTTATTGTACCAGATTGTCTCGGCTCGCCAACTGGTGACCCCATCAGTCCGATCGTGTACTCGGACTATCGAACATGCAAGCCGCCGCTAACCCCGACGCTCAGCTCCCCCAGCAAAATTCCGTGGGCCTGAAACTATCCGTTTTCTGGGCAGAGGAGCCACATTGAGGCCCAATTCCCCCTCTGAAATATCGTCGCCGACGCCACCCGATATTTCTACGTGGTCGGGACGCTTAGCCAAGAGACAGCCACGCGGTTGCTGCCTTATCTGCAGGATCCTCCAGCAATCGGCAAGTACAAAGGCCTCGAGGCCCTACTGCTCCGTACTTTTGGGCTCAGTCGCCGAGATCGCGCCGCCTGCCTGCTCCACATGGACGGCCTCGGCGATTGGAAGCCGTCCGCACTAATGAGTGAGATGCTTGCGTTGACGGACGGCCATCAACCCTGCCTGCTTTTCGAGCAGGCATTTCTAGAGCAAATGCCCAACGACATCCGCCTGCTCCTCACCGGGTTGGACTTTGCAGAACCCCTGCAGCTCGCCGAATGGGCCGACGAATTGTGGCTCGCGAAGCAGGATGGTGGGTCCATCAACCGGGTGTCTGCGCCCATGTACCAGCAGCCCCGCAGAGATGCCCAACCCTCTGCAACCGTCGCCGCGCCGCAGCTGCCCTCCGGAGACCTGGGTAAGCGCCAGTGGTGTTAGTGCCACCAACGATGGGGTGCTGAGGCCTACCAATGCAGCGCCCCCTGCTCGTTTGCGGGAAACGCCTCGGCCGATCATCAGTAGGGGCTATCGCGATCGGCCAGAATCACCGCCTCTACGTTCGAGACCACCATTCGCTTCCTGGTGGACTCCGGGGTCATTGTCAACATCCTCTCCCCAACTGGTCTGGACACCCGTGCCGGTAAGCGAGGCCCCGTCCTGACTGCCGTTAACCGTAGCACCATCTGCACGTATGGTACACGAACCCTATCCCTCAACTTTAATTCCTGCCCATACGCCTGGACTTTCACCGTTGCGGACGTGGCCCAGCGGCTGCTGGGCGCTGACTTCCTTCGGGCCTTTTCGCTCCTGGTGGACGTGCGGGGCGGGCGCCTCGTTCCACCAGCGGTCACCACCCCCACGACTCCGCGAAACCCCCCGGCCCGCAGCCGAACGTGGTGGCCGAGGTGAGTTCCCTACTCACGGAGTTCCCAGAGCTCCTCACCACCCATTTTCGTGCGACTGACCTCAAGCACATGGTGGTGCACCATATCCCCACCGCGCGACCGCCAATACATACACTGGCGCGCAGGATCCCGCCGACAAGCTGCGCATCGCCAAAGAGGAATTTAAATTGATGGAGGGCATGGGGATTGTATGGCGCTCGGATAGCCCGTGGGCGTCCATTTTACACATGGTCCCTAAAGCATCTGGGGGGTGGAGACCATGCGTGGATTATCGGCGCCTGAACGCCATTACGACCGTGGACCGCTAGCCGGTCCCACACACGCAGGATTTCACAGCTCATCTGGAGGGTGCCACCTTTTTTTCGAAGGTAGACCTGGTCCGCAGCTACCACCAGATCCCCGTTCACCTGGACGATGTGCCTAAGACCGTCACCATCACCCTGTTTGGGCTTTTCGGAGGGCTGCGTATGCCATTCGGGTTGAAATACGCTACATAGGCATTTCAGCTGCTCACGGACATGGTGGGTAGGGGATTGGACTTTATATTCATCTACTTAGATGACATCCTGGTTGCAAGCCGCTCCCAACAGGAACAATACACGCACCTGCGGGCGCTGTTCCAGCGGCTCCAGGACCATGGACTGGTGGTCAATCCCGCCAAATGCCAGTTCGGCCTCCGTACAATATCATTCCTGGGGCATGTTACCTCGCGGGGCGCAACCCCGTTACCCACCAAGGTAGAGGCCATCCGGCAGTTTCCTCGGCCGCTCACCGTCAAATGGCTGCAGGAGGTTGTCGGCATGGTGAACTTTTACCATCGTTTCGTGCTGGCAACTGCCAGGATCATGCGCCTTCTGTTCCAGTGCCTCGCCGGTAAGCCACGGGACCAAGTGTGGTCCGCTGTGGCTGAGGCCGCGTTTGACTGCGCGAAAGAGGCACTGGCCAAAGCCACCGTGCTACTACACCCGCGGGCCGACACCTCAATTGCCCTCGCGGTAGATGCCTCCGATACGGTCGTGGGAGCGGTGCTGGAGCAGCTCATTGATGGCCACTGGCCTTTTTCACCCGTCATCTGCGGCCCCCCGAACGCAACTACAGCGCGTTCGACCGGGAGCTCCTCGCCCTGTACCTAGTTATCCGGCACTTTCGATATTTTCTGGAGGGCTGGCCGTTCACGGCTTACATTGACCACCAGCCCTTAACGTTCGCCTTGGCCAAGGTGTCAGACCCCTGGTCTGCTCGACAACAGCGACATCTGGCGTTCTTGTCAGAGTTCGGGAAGAGGCCGGGAAGTTCAACACGGTTGCCAACGCCGTGTTCGACACGGTTGCCAGCGCTCGGGTGACGAGATGGATGGTTACATGATGGCCGCTTCCGGGTTGGAGTTAGCCGACGTCCCTTTCGGCCCCACAGGAGTGTTGGCCCTTTGCGATGTGTCCACGGTGCGCCCACGCCCTATTGTCCCCGTGGGTTGGCACCACAGGATTTTCGATGCCATCCATGACCTTGCCCACCCTTCCATTCGGGGAATTCTGCGCTGGTGGCGGACAAATTCGTCTGGCAGGGCCTTCGCAAGCAGGTCGCGGCTTGGGCTAAAGCCTGCATCCCCTACCAGAAGTCCAAGGTTCCAGTACAAGACTTTGTGGTTCCCTCGGGCCGTTTCCAGCATTTCCACGTGGATTTGGTGGGTCCGCTACCACCGTCTCGCAGTGCCACGCATTCCTTCACAGTCATGGATCGGTTTACGGGGTGGCCTGATGCTATACCGCTGTCGGACACCTCCGCCGTGTCTTCTCGGGCTCTGGCGGCCCATTGGATTGCTCGTTTTCGGGTGCCTGCAGACATTCCCACCGACCGGGGGGGGCTCAGTTTACTTACTTGTTGTGGACCGCACTGGCAAAACTGTACGGGGCGCAGTTGCACCATACCACCGCTTATCACCCCCAGGCCAACGGGCGAGTGGAACGTTTCCACCGGTACCTGAAATCGGCGCTGAAGGCACGGCTCACTGGTCCGGACTGGGTCGACCAGTTGCCTTGGGTGCTGTTAGGCATCCGTACAGCGTCTAAAGCAGACCTGGATACGTCGTCCGCTGAGTTGGTGTATGGCTATTTGGGATTCCCGGGGATTTCCTTCCTGCGGCTCGAGGGCAGCCGGAGTCTGCCTCGACTGTTTTGGTGAGTCTCTTTTGTAACAATCTTCACAGTGGAAGACACCAACAATGTGCCTGAAATTCAAGAGCCAGGGGGTGGAAATTACAGGAGTGGCTGTTACTAGCGAGGTGCTTGGGAAGCTGAAAGGGCTGAAGGTGGATAAGTTACCTGGACCAGATGGACTGCACCCTAGGGTTCTGAAAGAGGTGGCTTTAGAGATTGCGGAGGCATTGACAGTGATAATTCAAGAATCACTAGACAGGAGAGGTCCCAGTTGATTGGAAAATTGCCAATATTACCCTGCTGCACAAGAAGGGAGCAAAGCAGAATAGTGGGAACTGTAGGCCGGTTAATCTGACCGGTGGTTGGTAAGATTTTAGAGTCCATTATAAAGGAAGTGGTTACGGAGTACTTAGAAGTTCACGATAGAATAGGCCTAAGTTAGCATGGCTTTGTGAAGGGGAGGTCTTGCATGACAGATTTGCTGGAATTCTTTGAAGAAGTAAATAGCAGGACAAAGGAGTCGGTAGATGTTGTTTACTTAGATTTTCAGAAAGCCTTTTATGAGGTGCCACACATGAGGCTGCTGAGGAAGATGAGAGCCCAAGGTATCAAAGGGCAGATACTAGCATGGATAACAACGGGTGAGGCAGCATCAATGGAGCGAAGGAAATAGGCAACGTTTCGGGTCGAGACCCTTCATCAGACGAAGGGTCTCGACCCGAAACGTTGCCTATTTCCTTCGCTCCCTTGATGCTGCCTCACCCGCTGAGTTTCTCCAGCATTTTTGTCTATCAGGAATAAGTAGGTTAACCTATGATGAGTGTTTGTTGGCACTGGGCTTTACTCGCTGGAGTTTTGAAGAATGAGGAGGGGGGATCTCAATGAAACATACAGGATAGTGAAAGACTTGGATAGAGTGGATATGGAGAGGATGTTTCCACAAGTGGGAGAGTCTAGGACTAGAGGTCATAGCCTCAGAATTAAAGGACGTTCTTGTAGGAAGGAGATGAGGAGAAAATTCTTTAATCAGAAGGGGGAGACTCTGTGGAATTATTTGCCACAGAAAGCTGTGGAGGTCGTCAGTGGATATTTTTAAGGCAGAGATAGATAGATTCTTGATTAGTACAGGTGTCAGAGGTTAATGGGAGAAGGCACGAGAATGGGGTTGGGAGGGAAAGATAGATCAGCCATGATTGAATGGTGGAGTAGACTTGATGGGCCGAATGGCCTAATTCTACTATTACTTATGATCTTATGCAATATATGTGTGAACTAACTCTGTACTCTGCATTTATCCCATACTATTCCTTAATATCTTTAGTTATCAATTAGTCTCAGATTTAACATACATGACAGACCCAATTTTTATTGTAATTTGAAGACAAGTGTTTCAAACTCCCATCACCTTTAATGTTTATAATTAAGGTGGAAAGGATTTATCTTTATCTATAACCATATATGTAGTATTTTGAAACATTTTAAATTCTTTTAAATACATGGATTACAATCCTTCATAAAGATCACAGATTTCACAATGAATAATTCCGTTGATCAGTTACTTATAAGATGATTTAAAAATTACAATAGACCACATGTCATTTGCTATAACGTGTCCAGTTGATATCTTCTGACATACATGGCAATTGTTATCACTACAGATGCACTGAAGATTGATAAATGTGCTCGATGTCTTCTGATGTGAAAAGATTTTGCAGGACAAAAATATCCCAAAGTGGTCATGATCACTGCTTTCTGGATTCTATTTTACATTTATATGCATAGGCTCAAAAGGGTAGTCATTTAGATAATGGTAATTACCTTAAGACATCCAGCTTGATCCAATCCCATCTATAGATTGAATCCCAAACTGAGATTGAATTATAGCCTTTTCATGTAACATTGGTATCATTGGGTAATGTTTGAGAATTTAAAAACAATGACCTTATCACTTATCTGAATACCTGCCCTAATATTTTTACTCATGTTTTTTTTCCAATAAAAAAAAAGCAATGGCATTTCAAAATAAACTATTATTTAAAAGAAATCCTTTAGAAACTTACGCTGGTGCATAGTTACATACAAATACTACTGCTGATCCCTTTAATCCAGAGGATTTAATTCCATTGGGACAACTAGTAACGGCACAACCAACTTTGTAAGTATTCTCCCAGACAACCTGGAAAATAAATAATGTGGGTACAATGTTTAGCACAGTACTTATTTTGCAAAGTTTAGTTCCATAGTCCCCCCACTGGCCAGCAATATTGGAATTGGTGGAGAGGTGGAATATTGCATTGGGGGACCAGCCCTCCCGTGTGAAGCTGGGACCCAACGGGTCCCACTTAGTCTAGTGGAGTATAAAACAAAAACATAGACAGTACAAGCTCTTCGGCCTACCAGGTCTGTGCTTAAGATGATGCCAACCTAACTAATAACATGAATCTCTTCGTGAAAAAATATTGTGGAATAATCCATATTAATTCTGTTCAAATCATGAAAAAAATAATGTGACTGGCAATATAAATTGCAATGGTAGAACATCGAAGCCACCTCAAAATTCTCTTTTGATATTTTTTATCATAAAAAACCTGAGATGTGAATTTTATGTTTTTGTTATTCACAAACTATTTTCATTAATATTTCAATACAGCTCGACAAGAGATTTCTACCCAATAACAAAGGACAAGGTTTGAGAATTAAAAAATCTCATGCAAAAAAACAAGCCTCTGGAGAAACTCAGCAGATCAGGCAGCATGTGGGGAGAGAAATGGATAGACCATATTTAGGGTCGAGATCCTTCTTCAGACAGATGCTGTTTGATCTGTTGAGTTCCTCTAGTAATTTAGATTATTGCTCAAAATTCCACCATGTGTCTAAAAAGAATCTCGTCAGCCACCTAATCTGGAGTGGAATCATGTCACGCTCAGTCCTGAAGGACTGCCTAAAAAGAGAACTAGAAATATGCAGGTAACATTTTTAGTACTGTAAGTTACCTACCTCATAGCTTCAATCCTGCCTGCTTGCCTGCAGGTGTCAGATTTCCCAAGCTTGATAAATCTAACCACCATTAGTTGAATACCGAAAATATAAAACTCAAGGCAGATAACCTTCATCTTAAATAAATAAACAAACACTTCCCATCAGCAGTGGCGCTTATCCCTGGCCCCTATCCCTACTTTTTTGTCAAGTTAACAGCTGATTTAATTCAAGGCCACCAATTTGGTGAGTTTACAATCCAGTCTCAGAAGTCTTCTTTCTGCAAATAATACACCAGGTGCAAAATAAACCAGAAACATGACAAAAGCAAAAAAACTGTATATGCTACATATATGAATTAAAGACAGAAAATCATTTAAAGGCTCAGCAGATCAGACATTTATAAAGACCAGTGAAAAGTCATCAGTCTGAAATTAATTCTCTTTGCAGATGCTGCTGAGTATTTGTGACATTTTCTGCTTTATATATTTGGTGAATTTTTCTTCATTTGGCAGTTAAAAGTTAACAGGATTTACAAGAAAGAATATTACCTGGGTGTAATGTCCACATACAGAATATTTTTTGCAGGTATTTGTATCAAAATCGTAATTCGTTACTTCACTATTCCATGCCTTAATAGCGTCTTTGGTATTAAAACTGCCTGTTGTAGCATAAAGGTTTTCTCCTACAGGGTAGAAGGTTGGATGCACTACTCCATTTTTGTTCAGGTTTGAATTGTGCTTAAACGTACACTTTTTGCTCCAAGCTTTTGCAGATTTGGCAAGAGCTTCATCCCATGTCTAGAATGGTAAAAAAAAAAGACAATACTAACACGTTTCTACACCAGCTGACTCCTCTGCCATCTTAACTAACCTTACCAGGTTTCATAGATTTTAAGGAATATGAAGTTAGTTCAACAAAGTGGAGCTGGAGTAAAAGATATGCCATGATCTTATTGAATGTTATTCTAATCTTATTGAATTTATTCTAATGTTCTCGTGCTGTAGGTATGGTGCATAAAGTGCAGCTTCAACTAAAACCGGCTTTAACAAACTGCAAATGTCATGAATTTGGTATGCACGTGAATTTGTAAATGATGGGTACCACTACTAAAAAGATTACATTTATATGAAGTGCCCAGATTTTGATCAGAGTACAGATGAATAATGCTAAACTTGAGTATTTGGTCAGAATAGGAACGTGCTGCTAATTTAAACTGGGAAGGTGAAAGACACACATCAAAGGGAAGTACATTAGGGTAAATAGTAAGAATTTAAAAAATGAACTGAAGGACAATTCAAAGGAACTAGATGTTCAATCAGTATCTTTGCTTGCTTGAATTCAAAGACAGGAAATCTAAGCTTGAAAGTCAGCTCGTCAATGCAGAGCATAAAGGAAATTATGACTTTTCTACATCATATGCTCGGGATGTCCATACCGGAGCTTCGGAATAGTAAGTCTGATCTTTTGAAATGGCAGGAAGGAATGTTCAGGAATCATCCACATGCATGTCTGTCTGGCTGTGGTACTCAATATTAGAGATTGGTTGGAGCGACAACAATTTAGTCCAGAGAATGGGTTATGCAGCAACAGGTTGCACAAATGTTGTTGGAGGGGGGGGGGGAAAGACGGGGACAAATATAGCCTGGAATTACTGTATGCATAGGGGATTTCATCATCAGGTATGCAATTGTTTCTTCGATTGCCAATATGAAATTAGATTGTGTTGTCCTGAGGATAAAATCCATTTTCATCCTTGCATTTATGTACCTAAGGCAGCCCTGCTTATTATTTTTGCAAAGTTCTCCACCTCACCAACGCTCCCCAAACTGTCTATTTGATTTAAGCACTGCACACTTTACCGACACCAAATTTCAGCACCCTCCCCTTCTCCAGAGATTAGGTAAAGCATAAAATTGAAGGCAATAAATCAATAATCGAGGTTGAAAATCAAAGCAAGGAAAGATCAAAAAAGAATACAACTGCTTCACCATAATGGCATACAACTTATACAAAGTATCTTGGGCATAACACAATGTATAAGCCCAGGTTAGACCTGGAGTGATCTGAACAGGTTCAGCACCTTTTTGAAAGTGTAACATGGGCTGGCCAGAATGACACTTCACCTCCCAGGAGTTAGATTTCAAGGCATTACACAATTAGATCACATTCCTTGGACTTTCAAAGGTTAAAGAATGTACTAAGTTAACATTTTAAGACATGAACAACTACCCATTGGGAAGTTGGAATATGGGGCTATGCTTGAAGAAAATACTGTGCTTCATGAGTGGAGTTAGGAAATGTTTTTACATGGAAGGGGTGTTGGAAGTTTGGAACTCTTGTGGATAGCAATGTATCGACTAGGGGTATTAAGGGACATGGAAAATAGGCCATTCGGCCCAACTCATCCATGCTGAACTAGATGCCCTGTCTAAGTCTGTCCCATTTTCCTGCATTTGGCCCATATGTGTAGGAAGAAACTGTAGATGCTGGTTTAAACCGAAGATAGACACAAAAAGCTGGAGTAACTCTGCAGGACAGGCAGCAACTCTCGAGAGAAGGAATGGGCGACGTTTCAGGTCGAGACCCCTCAGACCAGTCCAAATGTCTTTTCAATGTGGTTATATCTTCTCTGGGAGCTCGTTCCATAAACCCACCACCTTCTGTGTGGAAAAAAATTGCTCCTCAGGTTCCTATTTAATGTTCCCCCGTTCACCTAAACCTATATCCTCTCATTCTTGATTCCCCTACCTTGGTAAAAGGTTAATTCATCTTATTAATTCCCTTCATGAATTTATACAAGTTTATAAGATCATCCCTCAGCCTCCTACGAACGGGGTAAAAAGACTCAACCTATTCAGTCTCTCCTTCCTTCTCAAATCCTCCAGTCTCGGCAACATTCTCACAATTTGTTTTGTATCCTTTAATGTTTAATGACTGGAAAATTGTTATACTTGCAGTGATGAAAATTTGGGAAAACTTCCTCGTGAATCTTTCCTGCACAATGGCATTTTGCTGTAGCAGGCTGACCAAAAACGAACACCATACTCCAAGAGTTTAGTGATGGTCTGCTGAATGATAGAAAGGTTTGGAGGGGCTGTATGGCTTCCTGTTCCCAATCAATAGGATAGTATAGGTTGGAGGGACAGAATGGCCTCCTATTCACAATTCACTGGATAGCAGAGGTTGGAGGCGCTGAATAGCCTCCTATTCCCAACCCACAATATGATAGCATAGATTGCATGGGCTGAGTGGGCTTATTTCTAATCCACAGCATGAGAGCATAGGTTGGAGGGGCTGAATTGCATCCTATTTCATCCCAACAATAATAGCAGAGATTGGAGAGGCTGAATGGCCTATTCCTGGCCCACAGTATGATAGCATAGGTTGGATGGGCTGAGTGGCCTCCTAATTCCAACCCACAGTATGATAGCAAAAGATGGATGGGTTGAGTGATCTCCTATTCCTACTGACAGAATGATTCCGGGTTCGCCACCTTTTCTTGAATCGCCTCCACCTCTGTGCCTTTTTCTGTGGGAAGGAGTACTCGCCATCCAGTGATGACCCCTACTCCACCGGTCTCCCTCCTCTTGGACTCCCCCTAACAGCCTTCTACCTTCTCTAGACTTTTTTATTTCTAATTGCCGGCGCGCCATCAACCGTCTTAACTTTTCCACTCCCCTTACATACTCTAACCTCATCCCCTCTGAACGTACAGCCCTCCACTAACTCTGCAGCAACCTCAACATTATCATCAAACCTGCCAGCTGACCTCTACCGCACTGAGGGCAGGCGCCAGGTCTCGGACACCCCTCCTACCTATCCTTAGACCATGATCCGACAGATGAGCACCAGGCTATAATCTCAGACAATTTCTGATTTCATCACTTCTGGCTATCTGCCTTGCGCAGCCTCCAACCTTATCGTTTCACAGCCCCGCACTGCCCTGTTTTACCTTCTCCTCAAAATCCATCAACACAACTGCCCTGGCAGACCCATTGTTTCTGCCTGCTCCTGTCCAACTGAAATGATTTCCACCTACTTCGACTCCATCCCATTCCCCCTGGTCCAATTTCTCCCAATCTATGTCCAAAATACCTTCCATGCCCTTCGTCTCTTTAATAACTTCCCGCTTTCCGAGCCCCCACTCCCTCATCTTTACTATGGACGTTCAGTCACTCTACACTTCCATCCCCCACCAGGAAGGCCTTAAAGCCGTTTCTTCCATGACCGCACGACTATCCAATTTGTCTCTTCTAACACTCTGCCTAGTGGAGTAGGTCCTCCACTAAAAATGTCTCCTTCGATTCCTCCCACTTCCTCCAAGTCCAAGGCATAGCTATGGGCACCCACATGGGCCCCAGCTATGCCTGCCTCTTTGTAATGTATGTTGAACAATCAGTTTCAGGCGTACACTGGCCCTATCCCCGAAGTCTATCTCCGTTACATTGACAACTGTATCAGTGCTACCTCCTGCACCCATGCAGAACTCATGGACTTCATCAACTACACCACCAATTTCCATCCTGCAATCAAATTTACTTGGACCACCTCCGACAACTCCCTCCCCTTTCTTGATCTGTCACCATCACAGGAAATAGACTATCGACTGACGTCTATTACAAACCCACTGACTCCCACAACTATCTTGAGTACACGTTTTCCCACCCTGCTTCCTGCAAAAACTCTATCCCCTACTCCCAATTCCTCCATCTATGCCGCATCTGCAGCCAAGATGAGATGACCTCATTTTTTAGGGAACGGGGGTTCCCTCTCCCATCATAGTTGGGGCCCTCACTCGTGTCTCGTCGGTACCCAGGGTATCCCATCAGCCGTCGCATAAAACACATAATCTCTCAAAATATTTGCCAGCTCAAATGGGATCCCAACACTAGTCACATCTTCCCATCTCCACCTCTTTCCGCAGACCGTTCCCTCTGCAACTCCCTCATCCCTTCCCACCTAAACCACCCCCTCCCCAGGTACCTTCCCTTGCAACTGCAGAACATGCAACACGTGTCCCTTTACCTACTCCCTCGATTCTTTCAGGTTAGGCAGAGGTTCACTTGCACCTCCTCCAACCTCATCTACTGTATCCGTTGTTCAAGATGTGGACTCTTATACATCAGCGAGACGAAACGCAGACTGGCCGATCGTTTCGCTGAACACCTTTGTTCAGTCCGCCTGAACCTACCTGATCTCCCGATTGCTAAACACTTTAATTCTCCTTCCCATTCCCACAGACCTTTCTGTTCCTAGGTCTCCTCCATTGTCAGAGTGAGGCTAAACGCTAATTGGAGGAATAGCATCTCATATTTCGCTTTGGCAGCTTACAGCCCAGTGGTATGAATATTGATTTCTCTAACTTCATGTAGCCCTGGCATTCCCTCTCTAATCCCCCCTCCCAGCCAAGTCGCACCAGCTTCTCGTTTTCACCCAACAGCTAACAAGGACCTGTTTCCTTTATCATAGATACTTTTTTCTATATCTTTCATTCATAGTTCTTTATGTCTACATCATCGTCTATCTCTCGTTTCCCTTATCCCTAACCAGTCTAGACCCAAAACGTCACCCATTCCTTCATTCTAGTCGCTGCCTGTCCGGCTGAGTTATTCCAGCTGTTTGCGTCTATCTTTGAATGATAGCATAGTCAGATGGGCTGAATGACCTATTTTCTACCAACAGACTGATAGCATGGGTTGAATAGCCTCCCATTCCTACTGATGGAATGAGAGTATAGGTTGGATAGGCTAAATAGCCCCCTATTCATTACCAACAATGGTGGCAATGATTGGATGGGCTGAATAGTGCCCTATTCCTACTGACAGAGTGATAGCATAGGTCAGATGGGCTAAATCACCTATTCCCTGCCAACAGAATGATAGTATGGGTTGGATGGGCTGGGTGACCTCCTAGTCCCAACCCAAAGAATTATAGCCTAGATTGGATGGGCTGAATGACCTATTCTCAACCAACAGAATGATAGCAGAGAAACAGAATAGTCTCCTAACCCTTACCGATAATAGCAAAGATTGGATGGGCTGAATAACCCCCTATCCCTACCAAACTGAATGATAGCAGTTATTGGATAGGCTGAAAGCCCTATTCCCTACCAAATTGAATTATAGCAGGGAATGGAGAGGCTGAATAGCCTCATATACCCAACCCACACCTTCCCGACTCAGAATAATTAAAAAATCCCGACACGTTTTTGCCTGACACGACGACTTTCTTCCTCCTCAGCCACTCCCGGGCCCCAGAGTTTGAAATTTGTTTTATATATATAGCCCGTCTGTATTTTTGCAGCCCGGCTCCGTCGTCGTCTGTAGAATTGGCGGGAAAGGTGCGGGTTGACTGGGTGGCGTGGGAAAACCCGGGCCCAACTGCCGGCCGCTTCCAGACCTTTCCATCGGCTGCGGCGACCATCGAGTTCCCCGGAACCCCACGTCCCCGGCTTCACACTTTACCATCTTAAACATGTTGCTGGCCACTGGGGTCGTCGCCGACCGATAATTGTTGTGCTCGTTCACGCATTCCGTTATAAAACCCGCGTCGGTGATGGAGTAGACGTCGGCGGACACCGGTAGCGGCGAGCAAAGGGCAAGTAACAGCAGCCGTGCAGCGACCACAGCAGCCATGGCGGGCGGGCAGGTGCGCGGGTTACCGAGCTCGCGCATGCGCCTCCTCCTCCATGGCCTGAACCAATACAGCAATGGTAACATTAGCCCTTCGGCCCTACTCCTGCATGCTGATCAGGATACCCATCATTTGCCTCCACCTTTCTCTACACCTCCTCCATCCATGTTGTTTTATTCAAATGTTCATGTCATAGGAGCAGAATCAGGTAATTGGCCTCATCAAGTCTACTTCTGCAATCATACTGTGAGTTGGGAATCGATTATTCAACTCATCCTATCTCTGCTATCTGTGGAATTCTCTGCCGCAGAAGGTAGTTGAGGCCAGTTCATTGGCTATATTTATGAGGGAGTTAGATGTGGCCCTTGTGGCTAAAGGGATCAGGGGGGTATGGAGAGAAGGCAGGTACAGGATACTGAGTTGGATGATCAGCCATGATCATATTGAATGGTGGTGCAGGCTCGAGGGGCCGAATGGCCTACTCCTGCACCTATTTTCTATGCTATGTTCTGATTTATCATGCCTTCTCCCCATAACTCCTGACACCCGTACTAATCAAAAATCTATCTACCTCTGCCATAAAAATATCCATTGATGCCTCCACAGCCTTCTTCGGCAATGATTCCACAGATTCACCACCCTCTGACTAAATTAATCATCTCACCTCCTCTCCTTGCCAAAAGGAATGTCCTTTTATTCTGAGGCTGTTCCCTCTCCTATTGGAAACATCCTCTGAACATTCATTCCATCCAGGCCTTTCACTATTCGGTACGTTTCAATGAGGTCCCTCCTTGGACCCCCCCTGTTGGCAGGTTAAACTGCAGATGCTAAAATCTGGAGCAAAACACAAAATGGTGCAGTGGTGGGATATGGATTATTTGGAAATATCTGTAGAGAAATTGCAGATGGAGTTTAATTGCAACAAGTGTGAAATGCTGCAATTTGGTAGTCAGAGTATGCAGTAAATGACATGACCCTTGGGAACATTGCACAGGGGGATGTTAAGAGAACAGCACAGTAGGAGAGCTGCTACCTTACAGCGCCAGAGTACAATCCCTGCCTCAACTACTTCCTCTGGCATCTCATTCCATATCCCCACCTCGCTGTGTGTGAAGAAGTTGCCCTTCGGGTTCCTTATTATTTATTTCCTTTCTCACCTTAAACCTATGTTCTCTGGTTCTTGATTCCTCTACCCTGGGAAAAAGACTTGCTTATCATCTCATATCATAAACACCTATTGTCACCCCTAAGCCCCTCCTGTCCCAACTTTATTCATTTTGATTGTTTTTCATAAGCAAAATCTGTTAGATTTGTCTAATTTTTTTAACAGCTGTGGAGATTCACCAGGATATAATAATTCAGTTAGGAGAGAGTGAATAGATTACAATTGTTTCCTTAAGTTGGAGGAGGATGGGGTGCAGCATCTGATTGAGGCAAAAAATAAATAATTGAAGGATAGGTATTAATAACAACATTTCAGAGCTATCAAAGACTAGAGGACATGGATTTATGGTAAAGAAGAAATTTACAAGAGATTTGCGAAATAATTCTATCACCCAAAGGATGGTTGAAATTTGGAAAATATTGCCTGCCGGGTGGTGGACTCTCGTAACCTTTAAGTGTGGAGAATGACAAGAAGTTGGCTTTTCATACATGTTTGTAAAATAAAATTTAAGTGGCAATGGAAGGAATATCCAACATTCGTGGCCAACACAGTAATGAAGTCAACGTTGAAAATTAGAAGGGATGGGCAGATTATGAAATGATAGGAAAGATAAATGTCCAATGTCTGATCTGGATGAGGTAGTGGAATCTGTTAATAGCGAGAGTGCCTGAGCACTAATAGTAAGGATTTATTGCAGGCAAATCATGTTTAACTAATCCAACTATTTTTTTAACGGGTTCATTAACATGGTCGATAAAGGAACAGCTGTGAATGTTATTATCTGAGCACAACCGTCTTTGCGGCAATATTTTGTGGCCTGCCTAATAGACCACCCCATCCTTGAGAGGTGAAAGTGGTCCTCAATAGCAGAATCCAGACACCTAGAACACACTTTTAGGCTTTCTGAAAGAATTCTCAAAAGACCTCCAATGGTGAAATTGCTTTGGTATTCTGTTAATTGCCACTTTCACTGGGGTCATGCCAATTTTTTAGACTTTAACCCTAATTCTGCAAAAAGGACTGAATAGACTGGTGGGGAAAAACAGAGATATATTTTATTAATGTATGGTTTATAAAGCTATTACAATTATATACACAATGTTCAATTAATAAAATTTAAAATGATAAAATACTTGAAATTGCACATGACAACTGACATCCAGTTGAAATTCAAATGAGGGAATGACTTCACTAAAGAAACAATCAATACAAAATAAATACAATATGTTCTGGATTAGTATTGCAAACATTATACAGCAATCACTGTATGATTACATATAGTGGCAGGATCAATCAGGAGAGATGGGTGCTTATCTGAAAATTTCTGTTGAATTGGGTAACTGAATATTTGAATCTACACAGGATTCTATTGGAATCCCCATTGTTGATTTCAGAGCAGTCTTTAATCTTTTTTTTTTAATGTGTTTGATATGTTTAATAATACCAAATCTGACACCCTTTCTCAGAAATCCAGATTTGGTTCATTTAAAAATCTGTTTCATCCTTATGCACTGCCAATCCCAAATGTTTGCTAAAACACATCAAATACTCATTAGTAATGATGGGGAGCAAACAATTTCTCAGATACATTTATCCAAGGCCCTCAAAAAATACTTGATTATTAAATATTGACGCATAGTAACATTAACTACAACTAGATAAGAATACAGACATATAATTATTTGACCATTGAACCTCACCTTTAAACAAATAAATACTAAATTTGATTTTTCAGAAATTTAGACAAGAAAAGAAATCCAAAAGAATCACATAAAGTGATGGAAATGTTGCAATGTGGGATGATTAAGAGTCAATGTTTCAAATTGATGACCTTTCTGCCTGAAATTCTGCCAGTTCGTTTCCTCTCTGCCAAATACTGCCTGATATTCTGAGTATTTTCAATAACTTCAATCTTTGTTTCAAATTGCCATTGTCTACCCTATTTAGTTTTTGTTCTTTAGCACTATAAAATACATAAAGATTGATACTTTTTTCTGAATGTCGTTATATTTTTTGCAGAGTGCCATTTGAGTGCTAGATGATTTTTACCTTAACTCACTGAACTATACAAGATGCGTATTAGTTCTTAAAGCCTAATTTGCCCCGAATTATGTCCATCAGATGACGTTACCCTGTTGGTTATATAACTATTTCAACAAGCTAAAAAAATGACCAAGGGAACAAAGCCTGCAGCCACCAGTAGTTTTCCTCCATTCTAATGTCTGAAGTGGAAATCAGTTTAATTTCTTTCTTTCTTTCGTGCAAGGAGTTCAAGGTGCTTTTACTGCATGTTAATAATTCCGTCCAGTACGCAATGTAGTACTGTATGACATACATTAACAGACAGTAAAGGGAATAAATTACAAATAATTCTGTTCTCATCTATTTGGTATATGTACATAATCTCTTTCTGCTATTCCTGCAGAATTAAATGTAACATGTAAAAAGGAACCTCAGACGCTGGTTTAAACCGAAGATAGACACAAAAAGCTGGAGTAACTCAGCGGGACAGGCAGCATCTCTGGAAAGAAGAGTCTTGACCCGAAACGTCACCCATTCCTTCTCTCCATAGATGCTGCCTTCCTAGAGTTACTCCAGCTTTTTGGGTCTATCTTCGAATTAAATGTAATGCTGGATGTCATTTCCACTGGGTTTTTTTCTAGTTCTTGCATTGGTTTAAAATTTTGACACCATAAATATAAAGTGATGGTAAAAAGGCTACCTTAAATAATTTTAAAAATTCTCAATTATTGACAAAATCTTTTATTCAACACAAAGATGCGTTGGTCAATATTTGTGATGAAATTAAAAGTTTAGTTGCTGAGTTACCCGAGCATTTTGTTTTCTATAAAAGTTCAGTAAATTGGATATCAGCTTTATTTTGCAAACTAATTGATAAATTTGAATCCCTTGAATTAGTATCTAAACTTGGATATATTCAGCAAAACTGGAACATTTTACAAATATAACCCCCCCCCCCCCCCCCCGAGTATGTAAGGATATAGAAAACTGGAGGTAATGTGTTTTTTAAATTAAATGTAAGGATGGAAGTAAATCCCTATTTACATTGTTAGCAATGCTAACAGTGCTAATGATGATACTGTTGAAACTGAGGAAAATTAGGGAAGAAAAAGATAATAAATTACATGAAATTTGTCCGGGGAGTTACCATAAAATGTGTATTATAATAGATAATAGTAGCAAAAAGCATTTTGACAATAAAATGGATGCTGACCCAAAATCTGGTTTCCAATTAGGATATTCTGTAAAATATGAAAAAAAGAATATGTAATTTGCCATAATAACATTAACAATATTTGGAATTAGCTATTTATATTAATGCATTAAAAACATACGATTGATTGATTCTCGATCTGGATCACCTGAAAACAGAAAAAGAAAGGTGCAAGTCAAATAAGTTGCTGAAATTAATAATTAAATCTTTTCAATCTATTTGACTTCTTAACTTACTGCATAACTTGTCCCTGCAAAAATCTGGACCACAATAGGTACAAGGCGGCCCTCTTATATAGGGTAATTCTCCTTTAAGATTTCCACTGTAAAAATAGTTGGAATCATAATGTTTATTAGTCATGCAAGAGGTACAGAATTTTGAAAATGCATACCTCCAGATTCAGGGACAATTTCTTCCCAGCCATTACCAGTCTACTGAACAAGTCTCTCACCAGCTAAAGTGCAGTCCTGACCTCCCATTTACCTCATTTGAGACCTTTGAACTATCTTTAATCGGACTTTATGTTGCACTAAATTATGTACCCTTTATCCTTTATCTGTGCACTGTGGACACCTTGATTGTAGTCATGTATAGACTTTGAGTGGATAAGTATTTGAAAGATCTAGGAAGGATTGAGGATAAAAAGACACAAAATGCTGGAGTAACTCAACGGGTCAGGCAGCATTTCTGGAGAACATGGATAGGCGACTTTTCATGTCGGGACCCTTATTGGGTCCAGCATCTGCTGTTCTTTGCTTCTACTTGAAACTGGCACATAAGAGTTGCTGAGACTAACATAGATCAGCCATACTGAATTTTCTATCTTCTTCTATATTTTGGATTTGGATTTGAAAAAGCCATTGCATGCATAGTAGGAGTTATGATGAAACAAAAACAGATACTGCAGACAAGGCAAACAAAATTATACTGTGGTTCAGGAATAGATATAATGAGGAAATATTAAGTAGTGTTTTCACATTGCAATCATAGGAAGATTTTTTTTTTTTTTAATGATCATTTCTTTTAAATGATTTAAAAGAAGGCAGGAATTTCTGGGCATAATCCGGAAGACGCAGGATCATTTCATTCCAAAAAGGAAGAAAGGTTCTAAGGGGAGTAGGAGGCAACCGTGGCTGACAAGAGAAGTTAGGGATAGAATAAAACTAAAAGAAAAGATGTATAACACAGCAAAGAGTAGCTGTAAGCCAGAGGATTGGGAAACTTTCATAGGACAACAGAAGGAAATAAAACGGGCAATACAGGCTGAAAAGATGAAGTACGAGGGGAAGCTGGCCAGGAATATAAAGGACAGTAAAAGCTTCTTTAGATATGTTAAGGGAAAAAGAGTAGCAAAGTCAAATGTGGGTCCATTGAAGGCAGACACGGGTGAAATTATTATGGGCAATAAGGAAATGGCAGAAGAGTTGAATAGGTACTTCGGATCTGTCTTCACTAAGGAAGACACAAACAATCTCCCAGATGTACTGGAGGACAGAGGATCTAAGGGGGTAGAGGAACTGAAAGAAATTTTCATTAGGCGAGAAATAGTATTGGGTAGGCTAATGGGACTGAAAGATGATAAATCCCCTGGACCTGATGGCCTGCATCCCAGGGTCCTCAGGGAGGTGGCTCTAGAAATAGTGGACGCATAGGTGATCATTTGCCAATGTTCAATAGATTCAGGATTAGTTCCGGTGGATTGGAGGATAGCTAATGTTATCCCACTTTTCAAGAAAGGAGCGAGAGAGAAAACGGGGAATTACAGACCAGTTAGCCTGACTTCGGTGGTGGGAAAGATGCTGGAGTCAATTATTAAAGACACATTTGGATAGCATTAAAAGGATTAGTCCAAGTCAACATGGATTTATGAAAGGGAAATCATGCTTGACTAATCTTCTGGAATTTTTTGAGGATGTGACAAGTAAAATGGATGAAGGGGTGCCAGTGGATGTAGTGTATCTAGACTTTCAGAAAGCCTTTGATAAGGTCCCGCACGGGAGACTGGTGACTAAAATTAGAGCACATGGTATTGGGGGTAGGGTGTTGACATGGATAGAAAATTGGTTGGCATACCGGAAGCAAAGAGTAGGAGTGAACGGGTCTTTTTCAGAATGGCATGCAGTGGCGAGTGGAGTGCCGCAAGGCTCGGTGTTGGGGCCGCAACTGTTTATCATATATATTAATGATTTGGAAGAGGGAATTAGGAGCAACACTAGAAGTTTGCGGATGACACAAAGCTGGGTGGCAGTGTGAACAGTGAAAAGAATGTTAGGAGGTTGCAGGGTAACCTGGACAGGTTGAGTGTGTGGGCAGATGCGTGGCAGATGCAGTATAATATAGATAAATGTGAGGTTATCCACTTTGGCGGCAAAAACAAGGGGGCAGATTATTATCTCAATGGGGTTAGGTTAGGTAAGGGGGAGGTACAGCGAGACCTGGGTGTCCTTGTACACCGGTCACTGAAAGTTGGCGTGCAGGTACAGCAGGCAGTGAAGAAAGCTAATGGAATGTTGGCCTTCATAACAAGAGGATTTCAGTATAGGAGTAAAGAGGTTCTTCTGCAGTTGTATAGGGCTCTGGTGAGACCACATCTGGAGTATTGTGTACAGCTTTGGTCTAATTTGAGGAAGGACATCCTTGTGATTGAGGCAGTGCAGCGTAGGTTCATGAGATTGATCCCTGGGATGGCGGGACTGTCATACGAGGAAAGATTGAAAAGACTAGGCTTGTATTCACTGGAGTTTAGAAGGATGAGGGATAATCTTATAGAACCATATAAAATTATCAAAGGACTGGACAAGCTAGATGCAGGAAAAATGTTCCCAATGTTGGGTGAGTCCAGAACCAGGGGCCACAGTCTTAGAATAAAGGGGAGGTCATTTAAGACTGAGGTGAGAAAAAACTTTTTCAGAGTTGTGAATTTATGGAATTCCCTGCCACAGAGGGCAGTGGAGGCCAAATCACTGGATGGATTTAAGAAAGAGTTAGATAGAGCTCTAAGGGCTAGTGGAGTCAAGGGATATGGGGAGAAGGCTGGCACGGGTTATTGATAGGGGACGATCAGCCATGATCACAATGAATGGCAGTGCTGGCTCGAAGGGCCGAATGGCCTCCTCCTGCACCTATTTTCTATGTTTCTATGATCAATGCTTTGCATATTTCTGATCTTTTATTGCTGGCAAAAAAGGACGTTCTGCGGAAATTTGATATCAATTAATAACTATGATTAAAATAAGAGGGATACAACTCAAATGCAGGCAAATAGAATTAGGATGGATGAGCATCTTGGCTGGCATGGATGAATTGGGCCGAAGGATCTGCTTTCAGGCCTTTGTATCAATCATTGTTAATTTCAATATGCTGATACATTTGCTATGTTTGCACCTGTGGCACCTATGGCACATTACAGTGAAGTCAATACCTGTGCCAAGGCGGCACAGCAGTAGAATTGCTGCCTTACAGCGCCAGGCCCGGGTTCGATCCTGACTACGGGTGCTGTCTGTACAGAGTTTTTATGTTCTCTCTGTGACCGTATGGGTTTCTCTGCGTGGGTTTTCTTCTGACATTCCAAAGACATACAGTATTGTAAGTTAATTGGCCTCTGTAAATTTTGTGTAGGATAGTGTTAGTGTATGGGGATCGCTGATTGGCGTGGACTTGGTGGACCGAAGGGCCTGTTTCTGCGGTGTATCTCTCAACTAAAAAAAATACAAAAAGAAAATTACGGCACAAGTTGTGTGTGGTGCAGTGACCAAGGCCAATAAAGGATTGTAGTGTGATATATTCCAACAAGTTCTGGTCATTTTCTATCTTAGCGTATAAAACTCTTATCTGTCCAAGTGCTATAACTATTTATAAAATATTGCAGCAACAGTATTTTCCAGCTAGTAATCAATCAATTGCTAAAATTTTGCAACAGCTTAATTATTAAATTGTCAGATTGTTCATCAAAGTGAAAATATTAAGATCATTCTTTGTCATTTAAAAAAAAGTAACATTGCAAAATAAATATTTATGTAGGACTTGTAACATTGCAAACATGGCATTTCAAGCAATGCAATGAAAATACTCACCTGGGGGTATAATTACACACAAACAATATTCCACTTGTCAAGTTAGAATTTTGAATCCCTTTCTTACAATGATTAGCACCACAGCCAAGTTTATAACTATCTCCCCATATAAGCTAGAAGAGAAGTAAAAATTATTAATTGTTCTCAAAAGGAAGATTAAACTTTATATCGATCTAATGTGGTTAATTAGATACAATACTTTTTCTTTTAAGAGATTTTTATGTTTATCACATAAATATTTGTTTCTATCTTTAAAGAACCAAGTTGCATTTTTAACTGTCTTGGATTCTTTTTGACAAGCCAAAGCTTTAAAGGGTTTGCAATGGAGCATCTATGTTCCTTCATTTCTATGGACTGGAGGGGGTTTTAAGAAAGTAGATTCAATGTCACCATTTGGAAAATATAATACCTTTTACAGTTTATGTGTGGAAGCATGTCCTGAAGTGCTGCCATGCCTCACAGTAAACAAAATGTTTCAAACTAATTCTTGCAGGCCACGTAAAAATATTTGGATTAAAGCAAGTAGGTCAACGCTTTTTGCGGCTTCTTTGGAAAGGACCGCTTACCGTACAAATTTGGAACCATCAGACACATTGTCCATTTTAAAGATTAGAGAAAGCCTTTTGGTAAGGCAATGGAAGATTAGTAAGGCTAGCTGCTTAGATGATTTCAGAAGGTACACAAAAATGCTGGAGAAACTCAGCGGGTGCAGCAGCATCTGGAGAAACTCAGCGGGTGCAGCAGCATTGAATTTATTTCAGAGCTTTCTCATTGCATTAATAATTCTCGCTGATGCATAGGTACTATGAGAAAGAGCACAATAAAGTGAATGAAGATTACATGAGCACTAGAAGATGTGAAAGTGGGATAACACAGAGCTGGTGTGAATGGATGATCAAAGATCAGCGTGGACATGGTGAATCGCTTCATTCTGTATCCTTCAATTAAATCCATTTCAGCTCCAAAAGCTAATCTTTTGTGAAATCTCCCAACAATCCATCACTGCCTTGGCTTCATTCATTTCCTCAGTAACATTAAAAGTAAAACTGGCACTGTGCTAAATCAGACTGTATAAAGAGATGTAACATGCATTCAGGGATGTAGAGATCAGGAAAGGACTTTTGTTGATCATTTAGACTTCCAAGGAATAAATAGCACTATTCAAGTCGCGTGTTGAAACAGTTAATTCTGGGATTATTCAAGGACATCAGGCAAAGTAGAATAAATTTGCTGATTTATTTATCATATGCAAATAGTTCCATTAAATAAGTATGAAAAGTTCTATTTTCTCGGTTACATATAATGAAATAGTACTTTTCAAATAATGTATTAATTTAATGGAACCAGCTGCAAATGGATACTATTGGAAAATTATAACTTGTACACTTCATAAATAGAAACTAATGTAATCAAACATGCAAGTTGCTAAGATCACACCCTTATATCAAGCATTTCATTTGGCAATTTTGATTGCTGGACATAAAATCCAGAAAAAAATTAAGAATTAGGGAGTATGATCTTAATATAAAGGATGAAATTACAGACAAATTTCTTTATGAAGAATGTTGTAATTGTTTTTACCCCATCTGGCTTTGATGTTCAACAATAGTGTATTTATGGCTGAGAGATTGATTTTCAGCAGAGAAATCAAAGTAGACAAAACTATAATCTTGAGAGTCGGTTTGATGAATTTATTGCTGCTCTATTTCATTCTTACAAGTAGATATTTATCACCCATTTCACACTCATCCAAACTGAAGAGTAGTATCTTGAGGTGATAATTTATATTGCGCATTCCCCTTTACTGTGACTAAATATATGACAATATCAAACAGGAAGCATAGTAGGGAGAAAGGCAAGGATTACCTGGGTGAAACGATCACACTTTTGTTGCTTTACGCATGTATTTTGGTAATAATCAAAATGTTTGCCATCTGTGTTCCATTCTTCAATAGCTTGCTCCACAGTAAATTTGTCTGGGGTAATGTAGAGGTTTTCTCCAATGCTATTAAAATATGGATGGCCTTTTCCTGGCATTTTCAGAAATGGATTATTTATGAACTTGCATGTCTTGCTCCATGCTTTGGCAGTTTTAGCAAGTCCTGCATCCCAGCTCTAGATTTGTGCAAAAAATAAAATTACATATATGCAACAGCATTTCAAGTGACTTATAAACAAAGTAAATAAGTTTACTGAACATATTGAATTTGATTTTCAGTGAGAAATCCAAGTTGTTAAATCTATTCCTAAAAGAGGCGCTGTCAAGTATGGCTGCCCAGCCTGCAGCTGTTCGTCCTTTCACCCTTTTTTAATTTTTTTTACTGTGTCAAGTTTTGTTTTTGGAGGTCTAGTCTTTTGATGTGGTGGTGGGGGGGGAGGGGGAAACTGTATTTCTCAGTCCCTACCTGGTCGGAGATGCGGCTTTCATCCGAGCCGCATCTTCGCCCCTTCCTCGCGGCCTACCAGCGGTACTGGAGCGGCGTTTCCTGCCGGGACCGGCCAGAACATCAGCTTCGGCAGCGGAACAGCGCTGAAGCACCATCACGGAGCGGGTGATGCCTTACCCGGGTCGCCGTGTGGTAAGTTCCGGAATACTGGGACCGCAAAATCCAACATCGCGGAGCGTCCAGCTGTGGGCGGCGCTGAGTTTAAACACCGCGGTGCCTGGGATCTCTCGCCAAGATCGCCAGTGTTGGAGCTCCGACCAGCGCGGCCTGTGGACTTCGGGAGCCGCGCTGGTCTCTGGCAGCAAGCGGCCGTTCCAGTCACTCCAGGCCGCTGAGTGTTCCTCCGACACCGGAGCTCCATCATCCGGCGAGAGGGCCTGAAACATCGGGCCGCCGTCGCGGCGACCTCAAATAGGCCCCAACTATGGGTGAACAAGAGGAAGAGGACTGGACTTTGCTGCCTTCCTTCTCAGTGGGAACCATTGTGGGGGGATTTTTTTAATGTTTTTTAAAAAAAAATTTTACAACTTCTTTTTTTTTTTTGTTACATTGAAAAAAGATTAGAATAAGAAAAAGATGCTAGATAGTAAAGGATAGAAAGATGTGAAATATATAGTGTGTGAAAAAAGAAAACGAGTAAATGAAGAAAGTTGAGAGAGAAAATAGAGAAAAGAAAATAAAATAAAAAAGAAAAGATCATTATTTATAATCTTGACCAACCCTCGTCCAGTCCTGAAACAGTTATTTTTTACAATTGTGTTGCACCATATGATTCCAAAAAAACAACGAGTGGAGACCAACTCGTTATGAATTGGTCTGATTTATCCATTAGGAGGAATCGCATTTCCTCAAGATGAGCGGTGTCCAACATACTTGCAATCCACATTTTAAGCCTTGGTATTGATGTACCCTTCCAAAATTTAAGAATTAATTTTTTTGCTATTATTAAACCATAGTTAAGGAATAGATTTTGAGATGTGTTCAATTTATTCCCATCTTCCATTACGCCAAATATAATCATTTCAGTATTAGGTTCCATTCTTGTCTTGAATAATTTTGTAAATATTTCAAAAATATCATTCCAAAATCTATAAAGTTTTATGCAGGAAACTAAGGAGTGTGTTATAGTTGCCTTTTGGGCTAGACATTTATCACAAGTGGCGGATATATTTGGATAAAATTTGTTCAATCTTGTTTTTGAATAATATAATCTATGTACAATTTTAAATTGAATTAGATTATGTCTTACATTAATTGAACATTTGTGAATCAGGTATTTTTCCCATTTAACCTTCGTAATTTTTATCATTAGTTCCCGTTCCCACTCTTCTCTAAGTACCTCTGTCGATGGTAGGTCTATATTTAGAATACTATTATATAAATATGATATTAATTTTTGTGAGTCAGCTTCAATATTCATTGCTTCTTCCAATAAGTCAGGAGTTACTTTTTGATATCCTTGTATATATTTTTTCACGAAATCGCAAATCTGAAGATATTTAAAATATTGGTTGTTTTTCAATTTAAATTTTAATTGTAGTTGTTGGAATGATAGTAGGTTTCCCATTTCGTACATATCCCCGATCCTTCTAATTCCGAGACTTTCCCATTGGTTATATGTCTTATCAATAAGAGATGGTTTAAATACAGGGTTATTCGCTATTGGCATTAACAGTGATAGATTTCTTAATTTTAAAGATAATTTTATTTGTTTCCAAATTCTTATTGTACCATATATAATTGGGTTCTTCTTATATATTGTGTTATTCAGTTTTTTTGGGGAGAAGAGGATCGTTCCTATATTACAAGGATGGCAATCCTCCTTCTCCATTTTTATCCATTCTGTCTGTTGGGTAGAACTATCCAACCAATAAATCATATTCTTAATATGCACTGCCCAGTAATAATACATAAAATTCGGAAGTGAAAGTCCCCCGACCTCTTTTGGTTTACATAAGTGTTTTTTTGTGATTCTATGTGATCTATAGTCCCAAATATAATTAGTAATATTAGAGTCTAATTTAAAAAAAAAATATTTTGGTATATGTTTTTATGTTTAATGTCAAGTTCTTTAATGTTGTGTTTTACTTTTATTGGTGTGCTGCAAATGGCAACTCAATTTTCACTGCACCAATTGGTGTATGTGACAATATATGTCCTGTGTGTGGGAGGGAGGTGTGTGTGGGAGGGGTGTGTGTGGGAGGGGTGTGTGTGGGGGGAGGGGTGTGTGTGGGGGGAGGGGTGTGGGGGTAGGGCGGGCGTTGTGGGGAGGGCTGGGCTGGGCTGTTTCCGATCCCTCCCTCCGAAAATTGTGTCCGGTTGGAGACCTCCGCCGGCCATCCAGAGCCTCCCGCAACTGCAGTAAAGATGTGACGGCACAGGAAGGGGTGGACCGTCCCGTGGAGTGACAGTAGAAGGGCCCAATCGGCGCCGCATTGAATGGCAAGAGAGGCAATCGATCTGCGCATGTGCGGTTTTTAAGATTTTTAAACCTCGATAATTCTTAGCAGCTTCCACCGATCAGAACGAAACTTGGTGCAATCACAGTACTGGAGAACGGTAAGTAGGCTGGCGAAAAATCGTAGCACTATCGCGTACCATTTTTGCGCAAATAGAATGACCGCCAAACCAGAAGATAACAAGATCAGAGTTTTAGTTATGTATAGATTTCCAGCATCCCCAGTATTTTGGTTTTCTTCGTATTCCATCACATGCCTGACTTGTGTTTTGTAGATGTTGAAAAGTTCCTGGAAGGTCAAGAGGGTCTCCCTTCTCTGTAGAAGACCCAGTTCCTGCTCTTGCTTCTGTTTAATGCCCAAGCTCAGGACTTTGACCGACACAACGTGCTAGAGTAATTCAGCGAGCCAGGCAGTACAGTGCATTCAGAAAGTATTCAGATCCCTTCACTTTTTCTACATTTTGTGACATTACAGCCTTAGTCTAAAATGGATTAAATTCATTTTTTAAATCATCAATCTATACACAATACCCCATAATAAAAAGGTGAAAAGTTGTTTAGACATTTTTGCAAAGTAATTAAAAAGAAATAACTGAAATATCACATTTACATAAGTATTCAGACCCCTTACTCAGTACTTTGTTGAGGCACCTTTGGCAGCGATTACAGCCTCAAGTCTTCTTGGGTATGACGCTACAGGTTTGCTACACCTGTAATTTGGTAATTTCTCCCATTCTTCTCTGTAGATACTCTCAAGCTCTGTCAGGTTGGATGGGGAGCGTCGATGCACAGCTATTTTCAGGTCCCTCCAGAGATGTTTGATCGGGTTTCAAGTCCGGGCTCTGGCTGGGCCACTCAAGGACATTCACTGACTTGTCATGAAGCCACTCCTGCGTTGTCTTGGGGTCGTTGTCCTGTTGGACGGTGAACCTCCGCCCCAGTCTGTGGTCCAGAACGCTCTGGAGCAGGTTTTCATCAAGGGTCTCTCTGTACTTCGCTCCATTCATCTTTCCCACGATCCGGACTAGTATCCCAGTTCCTGCCGCTGAAAAACATCCCCACAGCATGATGCTGCCACCACCATGCTTCACCGTAGGAATGGTATTGTTCAGGCAATGGTTTCCTCCAGGCATGACACTTCGCATTCAGGTTTTTCAATCTTTGTTTCACCAGACCAGATAATCCTGTTTCTCATGGTTTGAGTCCTTTAGGTGCCTTTTGGCAATCTTCAAGCGGGCCGTCATGTGCTTTTTTACTGAGGAGTGGCTTCCATCTGGCCACTCTACCATAAAGGTCTGATTGGTGGAGTGCTGCTGATATAGTTGTCCTTCTGGAAGTTTCTCCCATCTCCACAAAGGAACTCTGGAGCTCTGTCAGAGTGACCATTGGGTTCTTGGTCACCTCCCTGCCCAAGGCCCTTCTTCCCCGATTGCTCAGTTTGGCCAGGCAGCCAGCTCTAGGAAGAGCCCTGGTGGTTCCAAAGTTCCATTTAAGAATGACGGAGGCCACTGTGCTCTTCGGAACCTGCAATGCTGCCAAAATTGTTTATACCCTTCCCCAGATCTGTGTCTCGACAATTCCATAGTCTTTATGGCTTGGTTTTTGCTCTGACATGCACTGTCAACTGTGGGACCTTATATAGACATGTGTGTGCCTTTCCAAATCATGAACAATCAATTAAATTTACCACTGGTGGACTCCAATCAAGTCGTAGAAGCATCTCAAGGATAATCAATAGAAACAGGATGAACCTAAACTCATTTTTGAGGGTCTGGATACTTATGTAAATGTAATATTTCAGTTATTTATTTTTAATTACTTTGCAAACATTTCTAAACACCTGTTTTCGCTTCTTCATTCTGGGGTATTGTGTGTACATTGATGATAAAAAAAAACATTTTAAAATAAAGCTGTAACGTTAATGTAGATTGGTGATGCATGTGAACCAATCACACATAAGCCAGCATCACTAACTCCACCCCACTATAACACTTATACTAACACTGGTTTCCGGCACCGCCAGTCTGAACAGCTAGGATGTACTGACAATCCATCGTCCTTAACGCTGTTAAGTTTCAGTGCTGATTAAAGATGTGTTTAAATCAAACACTGTCTCTGGTTTAAATTTACATGGTGTCAGAAGTGGGATGATCCACTCCTTCTGTATAACGGTTTTTATTTTATCTTTTGTGAGTTCTTGTTTTACTTTACGATGGCCTCTTCTTGTCGAAAGCCTGACCCTCTTGTCTTTGATGCGGATATCAGCGAATGCTGGGTCACGTTTGAAATTGATTACCAACACTACATGAACATTGCACACGGAAATGAACCAGATGCTGTCAAGACCTCTCTCCTGCTCAACCGTGCGGACCCAACCCTCCGCACGGTTGAGAAGGGCCCAGATGCCCTTCGTCGATCCAGAACATTCCGTTACGCTCCGATGCCAACGACCAGGCAACAACCCCGGCTGAATCTCCCGATGACCCCAATGTTCTGCTGCGTAAACTAAGCCACATCTGTGACCTGCCCTCAAATCACATTTTGGATAGGGCAAGGTTTTTCTCTCGTCGTCAGTTCCCTGGCGAACGAGTAGACTCGTTTATCTCAGACTTGATGTATTTAGCCCAGCGCAGCCGATTCCAAAATATGCCGGTTGATCAGCTGACTGATCAGTTAACGAGGGACATTTTAGTGAATGGTATTAGCGATCTAAAGCTCAGATCAGAGCTTCTGAGACGGCCAGATTTGGCACTTGATCAAGCTGTACACGCATGCAGAACTGCCGAATTCATCGACCCCAGACAGTTCGCATGAAACCAAAACCATCAATCTGACGGGCCTCACTAGGCAGCGAACAAACGCAGATAACAGGCGATTTATGACCCAAGCTAGTCAGGCGGCTCCGAGCGGTCCTCAGAAGAGATGTCCCAACTGCAATTACTTACACAACAGACAATCAGCCTGCCCCGCCCTCGGGAAAGCATGCAATTACTGCAAAAAGTTAAGTCACTTTGCCTCTGTTTGTCGGGCAGCAATTCGGGCCTGAGGGAGGAATTCGCCCAGCTCCAAGTCTAATCTCAATTTTTTGCAACGAGATAGCAACAGTCTCACTCCCCAATTCCAGCTCGAATCCGCCCCCGACTTCAGCCCAATTAACTCGCAAGAGGATTCGACTGTTTATTCGTTACAGCATGCTGCTGCCAAGAATTCTGATCCGACCGTGACGATATCTGTAAACAATGTAGACTTTGGCACGAAATTGGACACCGGCGCGAAGGTCAATACTATGTCAATCATCCTCTTCTAAAAGATTAGAACTAACGAGCCTCTCATCAAGGACAAATCCACTTAAATGCTTTTGGAGGGGAGGTGCTGGTTCCTCTGGGCAAAACCAACTTGAAATGTGTACTAAAAAAACCCACGAGGGATTTGACCTTCTATGTCTTGAACTTTAATTCAGTTACTCTGCTTGGCAATCATGCCTGTCAGGAACTGGGGCTAATTTCCTTTGACAAAACTGTCCACAAGCTGCAAATTCCGTTGGACCCGCTGAGCGAATTCCCTGATCTTTTCGACAACAACCTAGGCAAGTTGCCTGTGACCTACAAGATTATTACTGACCTCGATGTGACACCCGTCATCCGAGCCCCACACCGATTGTCATTTGCCATGAGTGACAGGGTTCATTCTATGCTGAAGGACATGGCCTCCATAGGTGTAATTGAAGCAGTCAGCGACCTCACCGCCTGGGTATCAACCATGATTGCCACAGTCAAGAAGAGAAAAAATGAAATCCGCCTGTGCATCAATCCGAAAGACCTGAACACTGCCATCCCATGAAGACCGTCGAGGATGTTGCGGCAAAGGTCGGAATGGCCACCCTATTTTCTGTCCTCGATGCTAAGAACTCTTTCTGGCAGATACCGCTGGACAAGAAGTTATCAGACCCCACCACATTTGCCACCCCATTCGACAGATATAACTTTCTGAGAATGCCATGCGGAATCAACTCCGCCAGTGAAGTCTTCCAAAGAACTATGGAGCAGTTATTCGAGGACCTACCTTGTGCCATTATTGTCGACGATATCCTCGTGTATGGCAAAGACGCAGCGGAACGCGATCACAATCTCAAGCTCATCTTGGAGCGCGCTCGCAAGGTCAAACTCAAGCTCAATCCTGACAAGTGCAAGGTCAGGGTTCCAGTGGTCTCCTACGTCGGCAACATCTTCACTCCTGATGGCCTCAAACCCGATCCGAAGAAAGCTACTGCCATCACAGAAATGCCTGCACACACAGACGTGAAAGGCCTGCAACGTTTTCTGGGCATGCTAAACTATCTCGGAAAGTTCATACCGAACCTCAGCGAACTAAGCTCCACACTGCGGCAGCTGACTAAAAAGGACACTGCATGGTCATGGTTCCAGCAACATCAGGTTGCCTTTGATGTTTTAAAATCCAAACTGACCAGTGCATCAACCCTGACTTTTTTCGACTTGAAACGTCCGGTGACGATCACCTGCGATGCTTCGAAATTCGGGCTTGGCGCAGCCTGCTTGCAACCATCTGCCGATGGCACCCTACTACCTGTCACGTATACCTCTCGCACCATGACTGACACGGAGCAGCACTACACGCAAATTGAAAAGGAACTGCTGGCTGTCGTCTTTCCCTGCTCCAAATTCCACGACTTCGTCTTTGGAAACACATTCACGGTCGAGACGGACCACCAACCACTGGTGACAATCCTGAACAAGCCCATCCATGCCGCGACCTAAAGGGCCGGTCCCACCAGCATGCGCCTGCATGCAGCAAGCGCGACCAAACCAGAAGCGGGGGCCGCGCGGAGATCAAATGAGTGACATGAGATTCGAGCAAAGTCTGCGGGAAGTACGCGCGTGACATACGGCATTGAGGTGGCTGTGGGCCGGCAGGCCGTTCCCGTGCAGAATTTCTTAACAGTCAGTTTTTCGGTGCCCTGCGCGATGTTGGGACCAGCTCCGCACAACTCCATACGGCTCCGGCGATCGAAGTGGGACTGGCCCCGCGAGGCCGTACGGCTCAAGCGACCGTGTTAAATCGCGCTTGCCGCATGCAGGCGCATGCTGGTGGGACCGGCCCTTTAGGTCGCGCTTGCCGCATGGAGTCGCATGCTCGTGGGACAGGCCCTTTAGGACATGCATGTCGCTGACACTCTCTCTCGTGTACCTCGGGCATCTTGCGAACAACACCCCCATGAACAGGAAAATTTCACGGTCCTCGGTGTCGATCTCTTCTCCAGTAAGCAACTGCACACCCTGGCCGCCACGCACACTGCCACTGACGATACGCTTCAAACCCTCTCATCCATCATCAAAACAGGCTGGCCAGACAAACAATCCGACACGCCCACAGAGGTGCAGCCGTTCTTCTTGGTCCGTGATGAACTGGTGTTTCAGGATGGTGTTGTCGTTAAGGGTCGCAATACCCTCATCGCTACGAGACAAATACTTCAAAGAGGCACACAGCGGTCACCCAGGAGCCGACTCCACACTGGCACGCGCTCGTGGTCTGTTCTACTGGCCGGGAATGGCCAAGTACATCCGGGACCGCATAGCTTCCTGCCCCACTTACAACAACCTTGTGCCTCATCAGCAGCAGCAACCCCTTCTGCAGCAACCTCCGCCAGCACTGCCCTGGACGTCGCTGGCGGCAGACATTTTCGAATGGTGCGGAAAGCACTACCTCGTTCTGGTCGACTCCTTTTCTAACTGGTTTGATCTAGACCAACTGACCTCCCTCACATCTGAGATGGTCATCAAGAAGCTGAAAAGACACTTCTCCGCCTATGGCGCTCCTGTCAGCCTGAGAACAGACAACGGTCGGCAGTTCATCAGCCACATGTTCAACTTTTCGCAGGCCGATGGAACTTACAGCACGTCACGAGCAGTCCCGAGTATCCACAGAGTAATGGACTCGCTGAACGCGCTGTCAGAAGCACCAAGCACTTGCTGGAGTGAGCGCGCATTTCAAAGTCAGACGTCTATCTCAATCTCCTGAACCTCAGAAACATTGCGAGACAGAACCTTGGGATCGCCGGCACAGCGCCTAATGTTAAAATTGACGAGGTCTCCTGTCCCCATCGCACAACAGCAGCTGGTCCCTCGGGTGCTGAAGCCTGCCACTATCCAGAAACGTCTCCAAGAGAAGCATGACATCCAGAAATGGTCATACGAGTTCCAGCAGACCACTCAAGCTTCTACTGCCGGGCCAGGTCGTCCGTCTACGAACTTCAACTGGACATTCCCGTCTGGGCACTGTTGTCAGCCCGACTGACGAGCCACGATCCTACCTTGTAGCCTGTGAGGGAGCGGTATACCAGAGGAGTCAACAACACCTGCTTGCTGTGAGGGAGCCCCGACCACCGCCTGCTGGTCCTTATGCTCCACCGCTCCAGTTCCTGCCGCCTTTTGAAATGTCTCCCACCCGTCCCCACATGTCTTGCACCCCTCCACGTCCCTCGGTCTCCACTAACCACGGTGCCTCACCACCGCATGTTTCCCCTTTCGGTCACCACAAGCCTCTCCCACGCCATTCTCGCCTCCAGACTCTCCGTCTCATCGTTCAGGAGAGGGAGGGGAGGGTTGGGTCCGCACGCGCTTGGGCCTTGTTAATAGACCACCAGACAGATATGGCGAGTATGTTTAACTCCATGGTATGGGTGCCCTTTCCACACTTAATCTTTAGGGGGAAGGATGTAGATTGATGATGCATGTGAACCAATCACACATAAGCCAGCATCACTAACTCCACCCCACTATAACACTTATACTAACACTGGTTTCCGGCACCGCCAGTCTGAACAGCTAGGATGTACTGACAACCCATCGTCCTTAACGCTGTTAAGTTTCAGTGCTGATTAAAGATGTGTTTAAATCATACACTGTCTCTGGTGCCTGTTTACAGTTAACAAAATGCGGAAAAAGAGAAGACCCATCTCTTGGCTTGCTGGGTCAGTTGGACTTCTGGTCAATGATCACAGGGCTGCCAACATTGGGTGAGAGTTGTGAGAAATTGCAAGGGAGCATAGCGACCGAGGGGGGGAGGGGGTGTTCCCCCTCCCTTTTTCCCCCCAAAAATGTATTCAATTATTAAAAAATAATATTTACACTACAATAAAACAAGCCAGAGCCAACCACCATAATACAATACAAACATATATCCATAGTAAACTATTATAGAATTATGATACAATCCTTATTGAGGATACATTCTACATCCTGCGGAGCCCAGCGGTCGCGGAACTCCCTCAGGGTGCCCATAGACAGGTCGTATTCCCTTTCTAACCGTACCTGGGCACGGACGTATCCCCGGAAAAGGGGCAGGCAGCCGGCTCAGGTAGAGCCCTCCACCGTCTGGCGCCTTGACTCGCGGATGGCCAGTTCCCTCTTCCTTGGTAGGGAGCTTTTGCATTTTTCAGCTTGAAATTGTGCAATCTGGTGCATACAGTAGCACGCCTTTTAATTTACACTTGAATGCAACTTAATGCTTTAAATTCGATTAGGTGTGAATAAGGTTAGGCTAAATTACATTCCTAATTACATTCCACAATAGAGCCAGGCTCTGATCAACAGGTGCAGCCTGACTATATTCATGTATGGTAATCAGATTATATTCATGCTGTTATGCATATATATATATATATAGAGAGAGAGAAAAACACAGAGAAACAAAGCAAAAGTCGGACTTTCATCACTGTTCTGCACAAATAAATAAATCAACCTTACCCTTTGAATATAGAACCAAGATGAAAATAAAATACCACATACTCAATCATATATGGTTCAATGAAATTAAGATATGCAAAAATATATATGGAAACAGGCCCTTCAGCCCACCAAGTCCACACCGACCAGCAATCTATCATACACCAATTCCATCCATCACGCCAGGGTCAATTTACAGAGGCCAATTAACCTACAAACCTGCACTTCTTTCGGATACGGGAGAAACCGGAATATCCAGAGAAAACCCATGTGGTAGTAAGGCAGCAACTCTACTGCTGCACCACCCCATTAAATTATTTTTTCTGTAATATATTTATTATGGTGTCACGTGAATAAAGATGAACACATGATTCTGATTTCTGCCCTTAGTTGGATAACACACATGTCCAATCATTGCGTTTTATGGCTGGTTTTCAACCTCTTCAGGCTGAAGGTCTCGACCCGAAACATCACCCATTCTTTCTCTCCAGAGATGTTGCCTGTCCTGCTGAGTTTTTCTAGTTTTTAGTGTCTATCTTCAGGTTAAACCAGCTTCTGCAATTCCTTCCTACACTATTTGTTAAGCAAAACAGGTCCTATTCTCATAATATTATTCACCTCAACTAAGTTTTTTCTTCACCTCACAATACAATACCAGTTATTCAAAATGAAAAAAAAAATCCAGCCCTGCCAACATCTTCATGAATCGTCCCTGGATCCTCTCCAGAACAATTGCACCCTTTCTACAATGTGTGATAATAGCATGATTCTACAGCATGGAAATAGGCCCTTCAACCCAACTTCATGCCCCATCTAAACTAGACCCATTTATCCGCATTTGGCCCATATCCCTTTAAACCTTGTGTGTGCCAGTGTGTGGATGAGAGTGTGTCAGTGTCAGTTAAGCGACGACAACATCCGAAGTGAGCGGAGACTTGGCGATGCCCGGGAACGTTTCCCTCCCTCCCCCCCCCTCCCGGGAATGCGGGCCGGTCCAGGTGCTCCTTGTCTAGCTGGGGTCCGGGGGAGGTGGGGTCAGTGATCCGGGGGTGGTAAGGGTCAGTGACCCGGGGGTCAGGCATCGGAGCGGAGCCTTAGACCAAGATTCATCCCCGCGGCTCCGGAGGCGGCACCGAAGCCCCCACTCACCCGGTCCGCTCCTAGCTCCGGGCCGGGGTTAAAACTCCATGGGATGTGGACAGAGCGGCCAACGGACATAGAGCCACCGGAGGTGAGGATGGGAGGTGTGTGCCGTGCCTCAGGGGGGAAAGGGAGGGGGGTTGGTGCTGGGACCACCGCCGTGTCTCACCTATCACACCATCTGCATGGGAGAAACTAAACTACTTTTTTGTTCCCCAAAATCATCCGCCGGGTTGGTAGTTTGACAGCCCTGCTTTAAACCAATACCCTCTTGTGCTTGAATCACATATCCAGGGAAAAAGACTATGCATTCACATTATATTCCCGTCATGGTTTTTACTCACCTCTAAAACAATTTTTGCTTTATTTTGAACTTCCAGCACCTGCAGATTTTTGAGCGTGAGAAATATTGTGATCAGCGTGAGAGCGTGAGAATTTTGTGAAATGCGTGAGTCTCACGCTCAATGCGTGAGAGTTGGCAGCCCTGCTAATAATGCAAACATTTTATGCAAGTTCCAATTGTCTGGACAAAAATCACTTATTACTACTTTATAACAGTTAAGTTACTTTAAGACCATTTCAGAAATTATGGCACTCAACAATCAACTAACAAATTAAAGCAAACTAAAAAAAAACATGTTCCCTTTCCTGACTCTCATAAGTGCTTTAATGCTGTTAACAGAGCAAATGGATATTAATCTCAAGAATCAAAATGGGGAAAGTGAGGGCAATTTTGCTTAAAATGGTAATTCTAAGCCCATTCAGATCTGCATAGAGTCAGAGTTAGACAACATGTACATGGCTGGCCCAATTTGTCCATAATGATCAAGTTGGCATTCTGCGTGCCCAGGGACTGGCTGCCGTTCCCAGATCAGCTCGCGTCCCAGGGACTGGCTGCAGTTCTCAGGTCAGCTCGCCTGCCCCGATCCTGCGAAAACAAATTGAAAAAACCTCACGTTTTTTTCGGGTTACGGGCCGGATTCGGCCCGTGTGCCGTTGGTTGCCGAACCCTGTCCTAGATGTTTGGCCTCATTGTGGTCCACCCCATGTTTTACAACCAATTCACCTGGTTAGTTCTATCTACGGCTGCTTCATGTTGTCAGCAGCTGCACATCCAACCAATAAAGAAGAGAAGAGAAGAGACGCGATGTCACTCACAGCCGCCAACTGACTCGCTTCCCGAACTGCACAGAACGCTGTGATGTGGCGCGAAGAGACAAACTGTGCAGGGACTGAAGACAGTGTGAGAATTCTGTCATCAGCGTGAGAATTCTGTCATCAGCGTGAGAATTGGCTGAAATGCACGACTCTCACGGTCAAAGTGTGAGAATTGGCAGCCCTGTCTAAGGCCAGGATGTGACAACAGACACACAGGGAGACACATACACAAAGGAAGACACACACAAACACAGGGAGACAGACACACACACACACACAGGGAGACAAAAAGACACACACACACAGGGAGACACAGAGACACACACACCTAGGGAGACACACACCTAGGGAGACACACACACCCAGGGAGACACACACACCCAGGGAGACACACACACACAGGGAGACACACACACACAGGGAGACACACACACACACAGGGAGACACACACAAGGAGACCCAGGGAGGCACACACACACCTTTCCTTCCACCTCCCTCCCTCCCTCTTTCCGCCCCACTCCATTTGCTCTCCTCCCCCATCCCTCCCACTTTTCTCCCCTCCCCCTCCCACCCTCATTCCTCCCCCTCCCTCTTTGCTCCCACTCCCTCTTTCCTCACCGTCCCTTTCTCCTTCCCTTCCCTCATCCCCATTCCCTCCCCGTCTCTCTTTGCCTCCATCCCTTCCTTATTTTCTTTGCCTCTCTCTCCCTCTCTTTCACCCCATCCTCTCTTTCCCCGGCCGCCCAGTGGGGGGTCTGGCGGACACGGTGTAGCCGTGTGAGTTGAAGGGCAGGAGAGAGGGAGGGAGGGTGGGAGCGAGGCTGCAGTGCAGCGCTCGCAGCCGGCTCAGACACCCGGCGGCTGCACATCCAACCAAGAGAGAAGAGACACAACGTCACTCACAGCCGTCAACCGATGCGCTTCCCCAGGCCGCACAGATCGCTGTCATGTGGCGCAGAGACAAACTGTGCAGCAAAGATCGAAAAGCTTCGCTATAGGATCCTTGCTGTGCAGGGACTGAAGACAGCGGGATAATTCTGTCATCTGCGTGAGAATTGGCTGAAATGCGTGACTCTCACGCTCAAAGCGTGAGAGTTGGCAGCCCTGATGATCAACTCTGGGAGATTAACAGTGGAAGGACCTGTCCAAGAGGCACTGTTGAAGATCCATCTAACTGCTCTTGCTGGGACAATTGAGCTTCTGGTTAATGGTCAACTGTAGGATAGTGGGAAAGTGACAATGGAAGGACCTATCCAAGGAACACTGTAGAAGACCAAACTCCTGCTCTTACTGTTCAAAAGGGAACTGCAGATGCTGGAATATCGAAGGTACACAAAATTGCTGGGGAAACTCAGCGGGTGCAGCAGCATCTATGGAGCGAAGAATACCGTTTCGAGAAGAAGGATTTCGGCCCGAAACGTCGCCTATTTCCTTCGCTCCATAGATTTTGCTGCACCCGCTGAGTTTCCCCAGCAATTTTGTGTACCTTCCTGCTCTTACTGGGTCAGTTGGGCTTCTGGTAAACGGCCAACTCTCGGACATTGGCGGTGGGGGGGGGGGGTCAGAGCAGGTTCACGTGATCCGGCCCGCCACGTGACGGCGAAGCGCGGGAAAGCGTGTTAACCGTCAATGGTGGGCGACAGCCCCCGGCGCCATTTGCAAAGAAACCACCAGTCAAAGAAAACCTCGCCTTCTGCCCACTCCCGCTTCCACCACCCCTCCACGGTAACGTTTTGGCGGAGGAGATCCATCGCCTTCCCTCACACCGAGGGGTACCGGCCGCCCGACTACGAAGCCCCGTAGCCGACCGTCGAAGAAAGACGGCGAGCGGACAGCCGGTTACCATGAAGTGCATGTTGGAGGCATCCGGCTCCACTGTCGACCGGTATTGGTTGTGCGAATCCACGCACTTCCTGACGAACATGGCGGTAGTGTGGAAATTGATGGCGTGATCGGCCGAGGAGAGGGAAAGCAGCGAGTGAAGCCACAGGACGCCAACCGTCGCCGCCATCAGAATGGCGGGCGGGTGAACCTGCCGAGGGCAGGGCAGGCCAGCAGGAGGCGCTGCAGGCGAGGGGGCACCGACCACGACCAGGGGCGGGGCGGGACGGGGTCAACGTGACACCACGCCCCCTCTTGACACAACATGCCCCAAGTTACAGGTAATCAAGAAATCAAGTTACCGGTATACAAGTAATCAGTCTGAAGAAGGGTCTCTACCCAAAACATCACCCATTCCTCTCTCCAGAGATGCTGCCTGTCCCGCCCTCCCGAAAAGTTGCTTCAGCATTTTGTGTCTTATCTACACAGGTAATCAAGGTTCAATTTAGTTTATTGTCACATGTACCGAGATGCAGTGAAAAGCTTTTGTTGAATACTAACCAGTCAGCGGAAAGACAATACTTGATTACTAATCGAGCCATTCACATGTATAGATATATGATAAGGGAATAAGGTTTAGTGCAAGATCAAGTCCGATCTAAGGATCCCGAACGCAATACTCCACCACTCACCCATAGGTCCCAAAATTCACCACCCAAGAGAGGGAGAGAGGGAGGGGGGGAGGGGAGCGAGGGGGGGGGGGCGGGGGGCAGGGCGAGGGGGGGGGGGGGGGGGGGGGGGAGGGAGGGAGGGAGGGGGGGCAGAGAGAAGGGTTCTCCCCCCCTCTCTCCCTCTTCCCCCCCCCCCTCTCCCTCTCCCCCCCCCTCTCTCCCTCTCCCCCCCTCTCTCCCTCTCCCACCCCCCCCTCTCCTCTCCCCGCCCCCTCTCCTCCCTCTCCTCCCCCCCTCTCTCCTCTCCCTCCCCTCTCTCCCTCTTCCCCCGCCCTCTCTCCCTCTTCCCCCCCTCTCGTCCTCCTCTTCCCACCCCTCTCTCCCTCTTCCCCCCCTCTCTCCTCTCCGTTCCCCCCTCTCTGCCCTCTTCTTCCCCCCCTCTCCTCCCTCTTCCCCCCCCTCTCTCCCTCTTCCTCTCCTCTTCCTCCTCTCCCTCTCCCCTCTACTCCCTCTTCTTCCCCCCCCCTCTCATCCTCTTCCCCCCCCCCTCTCTCCTCTCTTCCCCCCCCTCTCATCCCTCTCCCCCCCTCTCTCCCTCTCCCCCCCTCTCTCCTCTCCCCCCCCTCTCTCCCTCTGTCCCTCCCTCTCTCCTCTCCTCTTCCCCCCCTCTCTCCCTCTTTCCCCCCCTCTCGTCCCTCTTTCCCCCCCCTCGCCCTCTTCCCCCCCTCTCCTCCCTCTTCCCCCCTCTCTCGCCTCTTCCCCCCCTCTCCTCTTCCCCCCTCTCTCCCTCTTCCCCCCCTCTCTCCGTCTTCCAACGCTCTCCCTCTTCCCCCCCACTCCACCACATACTTCTTCCCCCCCTCTCTCCCTCTTCCCCCCCCCCTCTCTCCCTCTTCTCCCTCTTCCCCCCCTCTCTCCCTCTCCCTCCTCTCCCTCTCCCCTCTCTCCCCCTCCCCCTTCCCCCCCCTCTCTCCCTCTTCCCCCCCCCTCTCTCCCTCTTCGCCCTCTCCCTCTCTCCCCCCCCTCCCCTCTCCCCCCCTCTCCCCCCCCCTCCCCTCCCCCCCCCTTCCCCCTCTCCCTCTTCCCTCCCCTCTCCCCCCCCCTCCCCCCTCCCCCCCCCTCTCCCTCTTCCCCCCCTCTCTCCCTCTTCCCCCCTCTCATCCCTCTTCCCCACTCTCTCCCTCTTCCCCCCCTCTCTCCCTCTTCCCCCCCTCTCTCCCCTCCATTCCCCCCCTCTCTCCCTCTTCCCCCCCTCTCTCCCTCTTCCCCCCCTCCCACCCTCTTCCCCCCCCCCCTCCCCCTTCCCCCCCCCCCCCCCCCCTCCCCCCCCTCTCTCCCTCTTCCCCCCCTCTCTCCCTCTTCCCCCCCTCTCTCCCTCTTCCCCCCCTCTCTCCCTCTTCCCCCCCTCTCTCCCTCTTCCCCCCCGTGCTCTCTCCCTCTTCCCCCCCTCTCTCCCTCTTCCCCCCTCTCTCCCTCTTCCCCCCCCTCTCTCCCTCTTCCCTCGTTCTCTCCCTCTCTCCCCCCTCCCTCTCTCCCCCCTCCCTCTCTCCCCCTCCCTCCCCCCCTCCCTCTTTCCCCCCGTCTCTCCCTCTTTCCCCCCCTCTCTCCCTCTTTCCCCCCCTCTCTCCCTTCTCTCCCTCTCCCTCCCCTCCCCCCTCTCCCTCTTCCCCCCTCTCTCCCTCTTCCCCCCTCTCCCTCTTCCCCCCCCCTCTCTCCCCTCTTCCCCCCCCTCTCTCCCTCTTCCCCCCCCTCTCCCTCTCCCTCTTCCCCTCCCTCTTCCCCTCCCTCTTCCCTCCCTCTTCCCCTCCCTCTTCCCCTCCCTCCTCCCCTCCTCTTCCCCTCCCTCCTCCCCCCTCCCTCTCCCTCCCCCCCCTCTCTCCCTCTCCCCCCCCCCCTCTCTCCTCTCTCCCCCCCCCTCTCTCCCTCTCCCCCTCTCTCTCCCTCACTCACCCCTCTCTCCCTCCCTCCCTCTCTTCCTCCCTCTTCCCTCTCGCTCTTGCCACCCCTCTCCCTCCCCCCCTCTCTCCCTCCCTCCCCCTACTCCCTCTTTCCCCCCTCCCTCCCTCATTCCCCCCCCCTCCTCTCCTCCTCCCCCCCCCTCATCCCTCTCCCCTCCCTCCTCTATCTCCCCCCCCCCCCTCTTCCCCCCCCTCTCTCCTCCTCCCACCCCCCTCCTCTCCTCCTCTCCCTCCATCCCCCCCCTCTCTCTCTCCCCTCCCCCCTCTCTCTCCTCATCCCCCCCTCTCTCCTCCTCTTCCCCCTCTCTCTCCTCTCCCCCCCTCTCTCCTCCTCTCCCCCCCTCTCCTCTCCTCTCCCCCCCTCTCTCCTCCTCACCCCCCCTCTCTCCTCATCCCCCCCTCTCTCTCCTCATCCCCCCCTCTCTCTCCTCATCCCCCCCCTCTCTCTCCTCATCCCCCTCCTCTCTCTGCTCATCCCCCTCCTCCTCCCCCCCCTCTCTCCTCCCCCTCTCTCCTGCCCCCCCTCTCTCCTGCCCTCCCCCCCCCTCATGTTGGGTTATAAATCAATGATGACTTCAAGAAATTGGCTCAACACTTAATATTTAATTAAATTGTCAAACATGTTGCAAAAGCAATAGTCAATCTTGAATGTGCAATAACTTAAAAGTTCCAGATGTGTTTACCACCAGTGTTAAGAACATTTGGATGACTTCACTTGTCCACACAGTGTCACAATTCTACGTGAATGATTGCTGATCTTCTGTGACAGAATAGTGCTTATATCCCGTGAAAATGTACAAAAATGAACGCCAAGGGCACAAATTACAATTTGGTTACAATTTGTTGTTAAATTAATGCTCCTCTACATGATGTTCTTAAATGCATTTTCAAATTTGTGCTAAAAATATCTTTGTTTGAAACATAATTTATTTCAGAAAACCAATTTCAACTAATTCATTTGTCAGAATGGGGTTAGGCAGAGCCCATCCAGTAATGTCAGACAACATGAATCCAGTCCTGTCCATTATTCCAGTGTGTATGGGGCACAGGACAAAAATCAGTCCTAATTTGGCAGTGACAAACCTTGAACCAAATATACAAATAACACCTGTCCCCATACCCTCCTCCCTTGACTCTGTCCAGACACCCCAACAGTCCTTTCAGGTTAGGCAGAGGTTCACTTGCACCTCCTCCAACCTTATCTACTGTATCCGTTGTTCAAGATGTGGACGTATACATCGGCGAGACCAAATGTAGACTAGGCGATTGGTTCACTGAATACCTTCGCTCAGTCCGACTGAACCTACCTGATCTCACGGTTGCTAAACACTTTAATTTTCCTTCCCATTCTCACACTGACCTTTCTGTCCTAGGTCTTCCCCATTGTCAGAGTGAGGCTAAGCACAAATTGGAAGAACAGCATCTCATATTTCACTTGGGCAGCCTACAGTCCAGTGGTATGAATATTGAATATCTCTAACTTCAAGTAACCTCAGCATTCCCTCTCTATCCCTCCCCCACTGAAGTCGCACCAGCTCCTCATTTTCACCCAACAAAAAGCTAAAAATGTGTAGGAAGGAACTGCAGATGCTACTTTAAACCAAAGATAGACACAAAAAGCTAGAGTAGCTCAGTGGGACAGGTAGCATCTCTCGAGAACATGGATAGGTCATGTTTTGGGTTGAGAGCCTTCTACAGCATTTTGGTTTGGTATCATTTAGGGAGCCATAGAGCAGATGGAAGTTTGGCCTAATCACTTAGGATTCACCAGCAATGTTACGACTTAGCAGATTACACATGGCATCCAGCCTGATCTGAGAATGTTAATTTTTAAAATGGGTTTACTTGAAAAATTTATATATTTGCGATTGAAATTGATCTAGTTTTCATGTGGATTAATGAAAGTTTCACTTTTTTCCTCTTAACTGCAAAATCCAACATTCAGGGAGGCAACAAATACAGAGCTGGAAGAAGGTTAATGTGTATTATACATAGGCAAACATGTTGGTGTACTTCTGTTGTGCAAGATATACTCCACTGACAATAATAATAATGAGAAATGGTCTGATTACTAAAACTGTAATACAATAATTGTCACACGGGGAATTTGAATGTCCTGCAAAAAAAGAAAAAAATGACATGTGAAAAACAGATTGTACTCTCTTAACACTCTAAAACAAATCATTTAAAGATTTAATATTAAAATGTACTCACTTGTCACATCACGTGTTGCATTTCCTAAGAAAGATAAAACATAAGGATGAATAATCTTTGTTGCAAGTGAGAATTATTTAATTCATCTCTGTCAGTATTAAAGTCTGAATGATTGGTGAAATATACGAAGAGATTATGTGACTCAAACTTACTGCACAATTTATTTTCACACCATTCTTGTGGGCACTTAGTACATGCTTTTCCTCTTGAATAAGGATGCCGTGGATAATTTCCACTGTGGGAAATGAAGAGATAAATATTAATGTATTATTAATAGCACCATCTAAATAGAACTTAATGGAAGAGAGACTTACGGTGGTCCATAATCACAAACAAAAATGGATGAAGGCCGGGAGGTGAAGGTAGTAATTCCGTTTGGACAGTAGTGAACTGCACAGCCGACCTTGTAACTTGATGCCCAGACGAGCTTGAAATCAAAATATGGGGGGGAAATCAATCATTATGATAATCTACTCTCAAGCAAATCTTCAAAGTTCATGGGGACACTTTGACCCTAGCCAGTTAAAAATGGTGCAAATTACTCTCCAGGTGAAAACTTAACAGGAGCTCTTGCTCTAAAAGGTTTATCCCACTCTTCAATGGCACACAATTAAGATCAACAGAGTATTTCTTTAAATATAAGCACCCACTGGCAGAGTTTGGTACATATTGTAGATTCTTCACTTTTCAACAATGATAAGAAGAGAAACCAGGGTCAGATGTTCCATGAGATCATAAGAAACAAAAGTGGGAGCAGGCAATTTGGCCCATCATTCCTGCTCTTTCATTCTATAATATTACAGCTGATCTTTTATCTCAGTATAATATATCAAAAAATCTATCTTTGCCTCAAATATATTCAGGGACTGAGCTCCAAGAACTTCTTAGGTAGTGAAATCTGAAAAAACAGCAGTATCTGAGTGAAGAACCTTCTTATTAGAATGTTTGTCACTTATTGTGAGACTGACAGTTTCTCAATGATCCAGCCAGGAGAAATACCACCCCTATATCCACTCCATCAAGAATTTTAGAGTGTTACATTGAGATCGACTTTCATTCTCCTGATGTCAAGAGACTATAAGTTCAGTCTACATGAATTCTCCTCCCATGGCAACTCTCCGATTATCAATCCCCTGGTGAGAAAATAAATGTCACCAGAGTGACATACATAAATATATCAACTTCATTTAAATAAACTATTCTAATATTTTAATCCTTTCAAAATATCACCAGTTAACCATCTTCCCATTAGGATTTGCCCGTGTGTAAAAAAAAAAAAAGTCCCTCACTGCATTAGGAAGGACCCAAAGTGCTGGAGTGCAGGTCAGGCAATTCAGGAGAATTCAATGTTTATGCCACTAGGATGCAGACTAACCAAGAGGAATACGAGGTACTGTTCCTCTAATTTCCAGTGGTGCTCACTCGGGCCATGGAGGAGGCCCAGGACAGAGAGGTCGGATATGGAATGGGAGGGGGAGTTGAAGTGCTGAGCCACTGGGAGGTCAGGTTGGTTAATGCAGACCGAGCGGAGGTGTTCGGCGAAATGATCGCCAAGCCTACGCTTGGTCTCACCGATGTAGATCAGCTGACATCTAGAGCAGTGGATGCAATAGATGAGGTTGGAGGAGATACAGGTGAACCTCTGTCGCACCTGGAATGACTGCTTGGGTCCTTGAATGGAGTCGAGGGGGGAGGTAAAGCGACAAGTGTGGCATCTCTTGCGGTTGCAAGGGAAAGTGACCGGGGAGGGGGTGGTGCGGGAGGGAAGGAAAGAATTGACGAGGGAGTTACGGAGGGAGCGGTCTTTGCGGAAAGCAGACGGGGGGGGAAGATGTGGCGAGTGGTGGGGTCACGTTGGAGGTGGCGAAACTGAGGGAGGACTATTTGTTGTATGTGACGGCTAGTGGGGTGAAAGGCGAGGACTAGGGGGACACTGCCCTTGTTGCGAGTGGGGGGGATGGGGAGAGAGAGCAGTGTTACGGGGTATGGAAGAGACCCTGGTGTGAGCCTCATCTATAGTAGGGGAGGGGAACCCCCGTTCCCTGAAGAATGATTAATTGCTTGTCAAATAATGTAATACTACAGAATAGTTGTATAACAACAATGCCATTGTTGGTCAATGTATTAAAACTTAATGTTTTAGCATAACCAATGAGAAGTGTATGCGGGAGTTAAAGGGAAAGAGAGTGCAGGAAAAGTCACAGGAGTTTCCAGAAGTAATAGGAGGGAAGGTAAGGTTGGGTAAAATCAGGATCAGTATGCGAGGAGGGGGATTGAATACTGATTTAAAGGTGTTATATTTGAATGTGACCAAGTTTGAAGATGATACGAAAATAGGTGGAGGGGCAGGTAGTGTAGAAAAAGCAGGGACTCTGCAAAAGGACCTGGACAGGTTGGGAGATTGGGGAGATAGAATATAGTGTAACAAAGTGGGGGAGTCTTGCTTTTTAATAGTAGAAACTAGACTAAGTGGGACCCGTTGGGTCCCATGTTCACACGGGAGGGCTGGTCCCCCAACGCAATATTCCGCCTCTCCACCAATTCCAATATTGGTGGCCAGTGGGGGGGCTTTCTGGAGTGCTGGTATGGGTTCTTGGGGTGGCAGCTCAGTTCCTCAAGCCTGATCTGCTGGCAGCTCACTCACGGCTGGTGGGCTGGCAGTTGACTCATGACTATTCCTTGAAATTCCATTTCAAGCAGGGTGCAAGTCCACCAAATTCAAATCCATGTTCCTACCATTTCAAGCAAGTTGCAAGTCCACCAAATTCAAATCCATGTTCCTACCATTTCAAGCAGGGTGCAAGGCCACCAAATTCAAGTGCAGTTTCTTACCACTATGTGCAGGGTGCAAGACCACCAAATTCAAGTGCAGTTTCCAACCACTTCAAGCAGGGTGCAAGGCCACCGAATACAAGTGCTGTTTCATACCACTTTCAGCAGGGTGCAAGGCCACCAAATTCAGTGCAGTTTTATTCCACTTCAAGCAGGGTCCAAGACCACCAAATTCAAATGCAGCTTCATACCATTTCATGCAGGGTGACACCACCATAAAACCACACAGAACACCAAACTCACAGTTCAGTAGACATTCAGTGTGTTCAGTTGATTCACAGCTCAGACAGAGTCATGACCTCTCCCTCCCCCATCATGCAGAGACTGAGCCACACCCACACTTCCGGGTTTTTAAACCCCTCCCCCTCCCACCGGAAAAGGTGTGGCTTTCAGGGTGTGATTGACAGGAGAGATTCTCAACATTTTTAAAACACTAATAACACTTTTATTTTTCATTGATGGGAAGAATTCTCTGCACCTGCTCAGCGGAGGGGGGACTGAGTAAGATGGCCAAAAATCACAGCCGTAAGTAGCGTTTTATCTAAAATAAATATACAGTGCAAACAGGAAGTAAGTGCATTTGCAGTAGTGCCTTTTAACTTCAAGCCAAAGCACCCAAGCCACCATTTGCAATAAGTAGTGCCTTTCAACCTCAAGCCAAAGCACCCAAGCCACCATTTGCAGTAAGTAGTTCCTTTCAACTTTAAACCAAAGCTCCCAAGCCACCATTTGCAGTAAATAGTGCATTTCAACCTCAAGCCACCATTTGCAGTAAGTAGTGCCTTTCAACTTCATGCCACCATTTGCAGTAAGTAGTGCCTTTCAACTTCAAGCCAAAGCATCCAAACAACCATTTGTAGGCAATGCCATTTTACTTCAAACAAACCATATTTTCATTTTCAAACCACATTAAGGGTACTCACAGTTGTGTAGACATTTGTTCAGTGTTATTCAGAGCTCAGGGAGACGTGACCCTTGGCTTCATCCATCTTGCAGTGAGTGAGTGAGGCACACCACTTCCTGGTTTTATAGTCCCTCCCCCTCCCTCCAGCAGGGGCAGCAGAGAGAATGGTGAATTTTTTAAAAACATTAATATCTCTGATTTGTCATCGATGGGAAAAATCCTCCGCACCCGTTAGGCGGAGGGGGGCTCTAGGCGAGGTGGCCAAAAATGACGGCCGTAGGTGGCGGCGTTCTGTCGGAAATCGCAGCACATTAGGCCAAAAGCGGTCAAGATCAGAGATTTAGTAATATAGATAAAGGCGTAGACTATTTCTAAATGAGGAGAGAATCCAGAAATCAGAGGTGCAAAGCAAAGATCCTATAGTTTCCTCTTTAGTTTCAGAACATTATTAAAGTTAAATTATAGAAACTGTGATTTGAACCACAGATGTCTGGAATATTAGTGCAGTCCCCTTAATGACTGGTCGGTGGCAGTTAATCAAATGTTTGATCTCTCCCCTCCCCCCTTTATGAAATGCATCTACTGAACATAACACGCACACAAGAACCCAAGAAAATAGAAGCTGGTGTTATTCATTTGGCATTTCAAGATGCCGTGTCATTCAGTCTGATCCATCCATGTTTCAACCCCTCCTTGATCTGAAATCAGATTGTAAAATGTTGGATAACCAAGCTTTTACATTAAATGGAACTGAGGTACTGGTGAACCATGATCTAATAAATTGTGGCTCAATCGTGGAATAGGTCTGATATTCTTGGCACTTATCTAAAAAAAAGTTTTAGAATTGAATTATGAGGATTCAGAAATTAAGCATTAGCCTAGAAAGAGGTTTTCAATTACAAAGCAGCCAGTTCAAGAAATACAAAAGTTGCTAATTTCCGACAGTCAATGAGCAATCTAGCTTGTTGTGCCTGGTTACCACTCAACATTTAGTTTCTCTCTGACCCGACAACAATCATCTCATACAAGTGATAATAATCATGGACATATCAGCAGATAGACACAAAAAGCTGGACTAACTCAGCGGGTCAGGCAGCATCTCTGAAGAAAAGAATATGTGAAGTTTTGGATCTGAAGAAGGGTCTCAACTCAAAACATTACCTATTTCTTTTCTCCAGAGATGCTGCCTGACCCACTGAGTTACTCCAGCTATGTGTGTCTATCTTCTGTTAAAACCAGCATCTGCAGTTCGTTTCTACACATCGTGATATCACCAGTACCAATTCCCTATTCTTCACTAGGGGCTGGAAAAGGAAGCCAATCCACAAATATTTCCATCCATACTGTTGGGGAGGAAATGGACAGGTAACATATGTAGTTCATTTAAATACATAATATAATAATCGGAACAATATCATATGAATAAATCACTCATTGCTGAAAAACTAGCTGTTGAGAATAATAGCACTATTTTTGATTATCATTTTGACTGATTAAATTATTTGTGCAAAATAGATTACCTGGGTGTAGTGGCCACACACCTTTGTGCATCTTCGAGAATCATAATTGTAATGTTTAACCTCATCATACCAACTTTTGATTGCAGCAGTAACATTTACTTTTGAACCTGTTGTAACATGGATGTTCTCCCCAAGAGTGTTGAATACTGGATGAAGTTTGCCTTTTGTTTGTAGGTCGCTGTTGTGTTCAAAAATGCATTTCTTACTCCATGCAAGGGCTACCTCAGCAAGAATCCCATCCCACGACTGGAATAAAAAATAACACATTAACACTTGAATTAGAGAAATGCAGCTAAGAATTAAAAAACCTTCTGCATTCAAAATGTTTTGTTGTGTTCTCAGTACACCGATTAACGGGAAGAATGTTTGCACTTGCATTGAGAATGAATAATGTTTACGTTCACATTTCCTTTACTCATTCCACTTGAGGAGGATAAATAATGAAAGGTTTTAAATGACCAAGCACTCAGTGGAGAAACTTGGTTGTTTTTCTTTTAATAAGAACATACAAAATTACTATTTTGGGTAAGCCATAAAGAATTATTAGACTAGTTCTTAACATAAATTTTAAACAGCTAGTTCAGAAGTGATCTCTTTGAAGTCATAGAAGCATGAAAACAAGCTCTTCAGCAAACTAAATCAGTTGGTGTCAGCCATCGACCACTCATTCTACACGAATCCCTTTTTATTCTATCTGCATGTAAATCCAGATGTTGGTTTGCAGATGATGAAGAGTCACAAACTGAAAGATCACATATGCAGAGATTCTGCCTGATCTGCAGAGATTCTGCCTGATCTGCTGAGTTACTCCAGCACTTTGTGTCTATTTTGATATAGGGAGGTTGCACGGCAGTCGGGTCACGACCCGTGACCCATACTGTTGCCACGCTACGCCAACTGGAGTACACGCGATGAACTGCAGGTAAGCACTTACCATTGTTTCCAGCGTAGCGGGCCCGTTAAAAACGGTCAAAAATGTCAATTTTTGTGCAATAATAATTATGGAAATTGGGGTAAGCGTGAGAGATATTTATCCTACTTCAGAATTCCAAAAGTGAGGAGAAATGACAGTAGAGAGAAGCAGCAGCTGAAGGGACAACAACAGCTAAAGTGCTTGGCGAACATTGGCCGTGCAGATATCAAGATTGAAAATATTGGGAATTATCGCATTTGCTCACTGTATTTCATCAACAGTTAGGCATTATTTGTGTTTTTTCTTGATTCCTTTGGTATCTAAAAAGTTTCAGAAGTGATAAATCTGGCTGTAAAATAATAAAATCGCCCATAGTTCTCAAATAGGTTTTTACATACATAAAATAAAACGCTTCTGAAGCAAAATTTATTATTTAGGATATTTTTAAGGCGGGGTTTGACATATTCTTGAACAGTAAGGGTGCCAAGGGTTACGGGGAGAAGGCAGGAGAATGGGGTTGGGAGATCAGCCATGATTGAATGGCGGACTAGACTTGATGGGCTGCATGGCATATTTCTGCTCCCATAACTTTGAAATTATGAATTTATAATCACCACCTCCAGCACTTTAGGTCTTTGTTTCAAATTTCTAGCGTCACCTGTATTTTGCTTTTCTTATAGTAACTCAATTGTCCCTGTGAACAGACCTAAATAACTGCAAGTAATTTCCGGTAAACGTCCCTTCCTCCTTTCCATCACCCCCACCCCCCCTGAACGTTAACTTGTCCTTTCCTTATTCTCAGAAATGGACTTCGACCTGAAACGTTCAGCCCTTTTCTTTCTTTCTATATTACGCTGCACGATCTGCTCAGCGTTTTCAGTATTTTCTGTTGTTATTTCAGATTTGCGTATCTGCAGTTTTTTGGTTCCAATTTTGGTTTCACGAAGCGCCGCAAAGAAAGCAGCTGAGTGCACGTTCTCCGGCGGTGCTTTAACAGTACAAATTGAACGGCATTACAACCGCGCGAACCGTTTTACAAAGAAAGTCAATGCCTACACACCCAACCTTTGTACTCACATCAACTTAAAAACCACACAGCCCCAGTTCTCTCTAAACACCTTGTAACCGTACAATTAACAAGCATTGCATCTCTTGACATTGTGTTGCAGTGTCGCGAAGTACGTTATTTCTTCATACCATGTACAGCATGTCGCTGGCGGGAGGGTCGACTTGAGAGCGGTATAGATTGTGGGTATCGACGCAGTTCTTGATGAAATCCTCGTCGTCTATGTCAACTGTGGTTCCCACTCCAAAAACAGCGAGGTAAAAGAGTGCATGCAGTGAAACCTTGCCCGACATTCTCACGTCCGTATAGAGAAGTCCTTACACCAGAAAATTTGCAACAGGAAGTTACCAATTTCACACCAACAAAGTAACACAGTCTGCCGCTGAAAGTGGGGGCTTCCCCCCCGTTCAATGTTAAGGTGGAGAGCAAAGATGGTCAGTGTTTAAGAATACTTTTCCCGTTTACTAATCATGGGCTGGGCACATACCCTTGGCGCCGCCTCTCTGTTGCTGGATCTCGCTTGTCGTGGGGAAGGGTTGCACCAATCTATACAATGATCCCGGATACAAGGTATTTTAAGAAGTGAAATACCTACCCACGCAGAAGCAGTAAAAAAAACCCACAGATCTCAAAAAGAAAACTAACCTGCGTCGCCCATAGGTCACTTTAAATATGATTGATGGAAGTTGATTAAAAATGAGGAAATTGATTAAAAACCTGTCAAAGGACTAAAAATATGCAGAAAGTATACTGCCTAATAAAGGTCCCAGAGGGTGACATTCTTCAACTCCTAACTACTTTTTAAAGGTGTAAGAGTTTCTCTCTCCATCATCCTTTCAGGCAGTGAGTCCTAAGACCCAATAAAACTCCCTGGGTGAAAAATTGTTTCCCTCTTGATTTATATCCTTTTAGTTACTTTCCATCTGGAGAATGATGCAAGGATCCTTGTCACGGTTTACTACGAACAGCTTGGTAACAGAGGACTCTCTGATTTACGGGTTGTTCCCAGGGACACATTGGAGATAGGCATCAAGTGCTGCTGGAAGGCCATCAACTCAGTCAAAGACGCTCTTTGATCGGCCCAAAACTTTTTGACCTCCCAGCAGAGCGAGATGTCCGTCGGGGAATGTTGCCGACTGGCCCGCTCCAGACTGCAGGAGTATGTGGTAAGGGATACTCCAATCTAGTGTCCTTCCACTACTGGATATTGGGGGGCAGAGTGTGGTGGAGACGCCCCTCAAACAAGGGAAGGGATATCACCCCAGGGGGCCACATGAGTGGCAAAGGTGCTGGATATAGGGAGGTTGAACGGCAGTCGAGGTCACGACCCGTGACCCGTACTATTGCCACGCAATGCCAACTGGAGTACACGCGATGAACTGCAGGTAAGCATTTCCTATGGGTGCCAGCACAGTGGGCCCTTCTTCTGTCCCAGCATCCGGACTGGTTGGACACTCGCGGACCATGGGCAGTCTATCCCCTCGGCCGGGGTGGGGGGTGGGGGGTGGGTAAGAGGTCAGGGGAGAGGAGGAGGTCGGGTGTCTGTACGAGGAGGTCGGGGTGTCGGTGCAGTGCGGTCAGTGTCTGGGTGGGCGGAGGGAGCAGACTGTCCCCAACTCTGATGCAGCTGACGTTGCCCGGAGCCGCGGCCCCACTCCACCCGGCCCCGTGTGTGGGCGCTGCCGACCCACAGCCAGTGACAGTGCAGCCCACAGGGGGAGATGGGGCGGTGGGCGGGTGGGGCCGGACAGCACTGACCCCGGGGGGGGAGAGTGGGGGCTGTACCGAGGGATGCGCTCCTTCAGCCGCTTACACCTTGGTGCTCGGGTTCAGAGCAAAGATATTAGAGCATTTGGTTCAGAGCGCTTAGTCACCCAAAAAAATAATCCCACAATATTGCAATCAAATTGCTCTGAATTTGAGTTTGCTTTATATAGAGAAGGCTTATCGAGATGGTGCTGTCTGGACACGACAATGAATGCGGCTATTAGTCGCGGATTGTAAAAGAAGCTACACCATGAGATAACACCAGTTTAAACCTGATACCTTCCCGCTTTCAATGACAGCACCCACAATTATTTACAGCTCAAAAATTGACCATTTCGATGGTTGTTAACAGGTAAGAAAGTACGCATTCCGTGTGTTAACAGTGTGTGCCGAGGCAGCCATGTACTCCACATGGATTGAGCTGCTCCGTGCGTCACGCCCTTTGATCCGATGACCTTACGTGCAACCCCCCTATAATGATAATTTTGTGAACTCAACCTAATACAACGCCAATGAATGTACGTATAGTTGCTGAGAATGTTGGAAGCATTTTTGCATTGTTCGTGCTTCATATATTTTTGTTATTATTCTGAATAAAATTTATTTGGGGGGAAAAAGAACTAGGCGCCTGGTTTTTGATCCTTATGCCCTGAAAAATAGGCCTGGAAAGTTGATACGTCCTCAAGACAAAGTGACCTACATTCTAAACTTGCGAAAGAACAGCTGCCTTTTGGAGATAGTGGCTGTCTTATGTCAACATTCCATATACTGAAGAATCCTTTTCAACTGCATGAAAGGCAGCAAATGTTGCCCTCTTATAGTAAAACACACATAATTGCCCCATCCAATTATTTTTCCGGCATCTGGCTCATTTAGATATGTTCCCCACGTTTCCTGGGGCCTCATTTCCCATATTCCCTTTAAGGTCACCCATTGCTTCATTCCCATGCTTCCTTTACACTCACCATGGTCCCATTTACCACACTCTAAACTCAATGGAGCCTTCTCCCCATGATCTGTTTAAACTCAACTGATTCACTAAAATGTTTATTACACTGCCGTGTAATATTTAAAAAATATATAATTTAAAGTGTGCTGAACCGGAAGAATATAAAATAGTCTGGGCAATCTATGCCTAATTATGCTAACTCTACTTACCTGCATTAATTCCACATCCCTCCACACTTTGCTCATTCATGGAATGTTCAGGTGTCTCATAATTGTGACAAGGCTGCCTCCAACACCTCTGGCAACCCTGTCCACATACCTATTAATCTGTGTGAAAAACCTACCCTTTGAAACCTCCTTCCTCCTTCCTCTCGCCTTAAACCTATGCCCTCTCGTTTTAGACATGTTTACCACAGGAAATAGACATGTGGCTTTCTAAGACTCATAGTTTTATATACCTATTTAATGTATTTAAGAAATAAGTGGGAAAGGAAATGAGAAACTCTAAACCAGTTAGCCTGAAGTAATTAATCTATTGTTAAGGAAGTGCACGTGGAAAATAATTGGAAGATTCGATGGGTGGCACGGTGGTGCAGCGATAGATTTGCTGCCTTGTAGTGCCAAAGACCTGAGTTTGATACTGACTACGGGTGCTGTCTGTGTGGAGCTTGTACATTTTCCCTGTGATCGCGTGGGTTTTCTCCAGGTGCTCCTGTTTCCTTCCACATTTTACAGAAGTATAGGTTAATCGGCTTTTGTAATTGAAAGTTCTAATATATGGGGTGATCACTGGTTGGCATGGACTTGGTGGGCAGAAGGGCTTGTTTCCATGCTGTATCTCTAAAGTCTAAAGATGGAGTGAACATAGATTTATGAAAAGAAAATCATACTTGACAAGTCTGTTAAAATAGTTTTTTGAGCTGTAATGCATGATTTATTCATATTGTGACACCTCCCTCCTTTTTTCCCTCCGTTCTCCCTCCACGGTTGTTGGTCTGATCTGCTGAGTATTTCTAACACTAGAGTTCTGCTAGTTTCTGCGTAGAACTAATCCTTGAGTCAACACCAGTGAAAGAAAATAAAACTTGTCACTTTGCCATTTGTTTGACGTTGATGTTATTGTCATATGGCAAGGAAAGGGCCTTTGGACCTACTTGCCCAAGATGCCCATCTACGCTAACCTCATTTGCCCATGTTTGACCCATTTCCCTCCAAACCTTTGCGATCCATGTACCTGTCCAAATGCCTCTTAAATGTTGTTATTGTAGGTGCCTCAATTACCACTTCTGACAGTCGTCCCAAATACCTATCACCCTCTGTGTGAAAAAGTTGCCCACTACGGTCTTATTTAATCATCCCCTTCCTCACTTTAAATCTATGTCCTCTAGTTCTTGATTCCCCTACTCTTGGAAAAACTGGGTGCTTTCATTTAGCTCTGTCCCCAGTGCCCTGGCAACCCCCTCGTAAATATTTTCTGCACGTTTTTTTTTAAGCCTTAAGTTGTTCTCCTTCACTACTGAATATCGGTAAGTACAGTTTAAACAACATTAGTTAACTGGGAAACATTCTGGGAGATTGAAAAGATACATATTCTTTACTTCTTTCTTCAAGTGTTGTAGTTGCTGAAGACCTGTTTTTACTTGATATGGCTGTGGACAGAAATTCCACTAATTCCACAGTGATGAGCAACAGCTTAAAATAATAAAGCAGTAATTCCCTTTTGCTCAAAAGAATATCCAAGTTACAGGCAAATTGATGCAGTGACATGAAAGTAAATACAAGATGGCAAGTAAAGTAATATTTCAAAATGATCGATGAATTCAAATTAACCACCCAGAAACACTAAATATCACAGCTCATGTGTAGATTGGAAAATTCAGGAGCTACTAAAACTGTCACTCTGAACTGTTAACGTGCCTAGTTATTTATTTCTTTTTCCCTCATATTCAGCATGCCTCAGTTTCACTTTTCACAGAATGAGGCCTATTGAATTAGGTCACATTGATAAAAATCCAATTTACCAATGACATTTTAAAGGTTCATCCTGAGGTTAAAATATGACACAAAGTGCTGGAGAATCTCAGCAGGTCAGGCAACGTCTCTGGAGAACATGGAGAGGTGCCGAAACAAGGAACTGCAGATGTTGGTTTACACAAAAGGACACAAAGTGCTGAAGTATTTCAGCTGGTCAGGCAACATCTCCAGACAACACAGAAAGGTGTCCTATCCATGTTCTCCAGAGATGCAGCCTGATCCGCTGAGTTACTCCAGCACTTAGTTATGGAGTCAAGTTTATAAAGCATCGAAACAGACCCTTCAGCCCAACTCGTCTGTGCCGACCAAGATACCCATCTATGCTGGTCCCATATTCCCAGGTTTAACCCTTTTCCCTCTAAATCTTTGCTCTCCATGTACCTGTCCAACTGTCTCTTAAGCATTGTTATTGTACCTGCCTCAACTACCTCCCCTGGCAGCTTTACTCCACCCATCTGCCAATCAAGCCATTATTTTGTTCAATCCAATTTTATTCCTTGTATCATTCTAGAGACATTAGGTCTTTGGACTAATTAACATAGGTCTTTTGATTAACATAGTTCTTTGGACTAATTTACAAGAAATACCAGAAAGAGCTGACCACAACTTGTGATCTCTGAATTGGGTGCTTCAGATTCCAAGCCAAAAGGAACAAAGACATTATTCCAAAAGAAATATAGTATTGTACTGCATGATGATCTGCAGCAGTGTGCAGAAAAATACAATGAAAGCTTTCAGCAGAGAGTAATAATGTCTTGCTTCATGTTGCCCTATTGTCTGAAAATGTTCACTGTTTGATTATAATATCCATGACTCATGCCAACTATCTTCAAAAACCCCAAATACTTGGAACACTCTCTGTTTTGGTTAGAGATTATTAACATAATGTTTTCTCTTGAACCAGTGGGAAAAACTTAAATTGTGCTCACTAAAATCATTTTTGTGGGTTAGAGATATTAAAATACTGCACTGTGTTGGAATGAGAGTTGAAACACAGCAGACATTCCACATTGGTCAGAAGTGACAGGATCCATATATGCTATAAGAAAGATGTTGTTAAGCTGGAAAGAGTGCAAATAATATTTTAGAGAACGTTGGCAGGACTTGAGGGCCTGTACTATAGGGAGAGATTGGGCTATATTTATTGCAGTACAGTGTATAAGATTGTGTTGGGATTAGATAGGATAGATGAACAGTCTTTTACCCAGAGTAGGGACTCAAGAACAAGAGGATATATGTTTAGTTTAGCTGGTGGGTAAATGGAACGAGGTGCCAGATGAGATAGTTGAGACAGGTACTATAACAGCATTTAAATTACATTTGGACATGTACATGGATAGCAAAGGTTTTGAGGGTTATAGGAAAAACAGGGGCAGATGGGACTATTGTAAGTGTAGATGTTGGTTGGTGTAGGCAAGTTGGGCCGAGGGGCTTGTTTCCATGCTGTATGAGTCTATGACTCTCTGGTACCCAAGGACCAAAGTGTCCTCAGTAGGATCTCTCAAACTTGCAACCTCACCTAATTAGAAGGACAGGGATAGCAGGTGCATTAGAATGACCATATCTGAGGGTCTCACCCAGTACAGTAACAAAAAAAACCCAGAAATGTCGGATGAACACAGATAATCAAGCAGCAACTCTTGGAAAGAGAAACAAGTTTAAGAAAAAAGTTTTCAATTATCAAAATAGAAACACTATATTTCATGGGAATAAATGAAAAATGGGTGCAAATGTAGAATTTAAAGGCAGTGCTTCAATCAATGACCCTCAGATTATGTCTGATTTTATACAATCTGTTTCTCTTCATGCAAATCCTGCCTCGCACATCGAAAGTTTCCAGCATTTTTCGTTCTTAATTCACTATTAATTCTTGTTTGATAGCTCTCTAGTGCACTTAGCCATTTGCAATGCTAATTACACTACCTAATAGAAGTTGGACCTGCTGCAGTACTTTGATTCTATTTTCAAAATCTGCCTTTTTGTTATATGCGGTGGGGAGATAAGAATTTCTGTCCATATTCGCAGCAGCACCTTGAATTTCTGACAGTCTTGGGTCATCAGAAACATTTCCGGTATATTCTAGAAACAAGGACTGCCAATGCTGGTTTATACCAATGATAGACTCTAGCACAGTTTGCATCGATATTGGTTTATTATTGTCACGTGTACCAAGTTATAGTGAAATACTTTGTTTTGCATGTTATCCAGGCAAATCATACCACGTATGAGTACAATAGGTAATGCAAAAGAGGAAATAAGCATAGTGCCAAATATAGTGTTACAGTTACAGAGAAAGTGCAAGTTAAAAAAACGAGCAAGAGCTGCAGCAAGGTCATAAGTGTTAGGAGCAGATTTTGTCCATTCGGCCCATTTAGTCTACTCCGCCGTCATTCACTCATGGCTGATCTATCTCTCCCTCCTAACCCCATTCTCCTGCCTTCTCCCCATAACCCTTGACACCGGTACTAATCAATTATCTATCTCTGCCTTAAGAATATTCATTGACTTGACCTCCACTGCCTTCTATGGCAAATTCCACAGATTCACCACCCTCTGTCTAAATACATTTCTCCTCTTCTTCTTAAAGGAACACCCTTTAATTCTGAGGCTATGGCCTCTAGTCCTAGACTCTCTCACTAGTGGAAACATCCTCTCCACATCCACTCTATCTAAGCCTTTCATTATTTGATAAGTTTCAATGAGATCCCCCTCATCCTTCTAAACTACAGGGAGTACAGTGCCGTCCAACACTCAACACATGTAAATCCATTAATTCCTGGGATAATTCTTGTAAACCTCATTGGGACCCTCTCCAGAGCCTTCCTCAGATATGGTGCCCAAAATTGCTCACAATACTCCAAATGCGGCCTGACCTGCGCTCTATAGAGCCTCAACATTACATTCCTATTTTTGTATTCTGGCCATCTTGAAATAAATGCTCACATTGAGTTTGCATTCCTTACTACCAATTTAACTTGCAAATTAACGTTTTGAGAATCCTGTACCAGAACTCCCAAGTCCCTTTGACCCTCCAATTTCTGGATTCTCTGGAGACAAAATAGTGTGCACCATTATTCCTACTATTAAACTGCATGATGCCACACTGCTACACTATATTCCATCTGCCACTTCACTGCCCTCTCTACCAACCTGTCCAAGTCCTTCTGCAGAATCCCTGCTTTCTCTACACTACCTGCCCTCCACCTATTTTCGTACCATCCGCAAACTTGCCACAAAGCCTTCAATCCCATCGTCCAAGTCATTAATATACAACGTGAAGAGTAGCGGCCCCAGCACCGACCTGCTGCGGAACTCCTCTAGTCACTGGCAGCCAACCAGAAAAAGCCTTTATTGCCACTCTTTGTCTTCTGCCATCCAGCCAACCTGCTATCCATGCTAGTATCTGCCCTTTGATACCATGTGCTCTCATCGTCCTTAGCAGCCTCAATTGTGGCACCTTATCAAAGGCTTTCTGAAAATCTAGGTAAACAATATCCACCGACTCTCCTTTGTCCTGCTATTTACTTCTTCAAAGAATTCCAGCATATTCGTCAGGCTCCCCTTCACAAAACCATGCTGACTTAGGCCTATTTTATCATGAACTTCAAGTATTCCATAACCTCATCTTTTATAATGGACTAAAATTTTACCAACCACTCCAGTCAGAATAACCAGCCTATAGCTTCCACTATTAAGCTTTGCTCCCTTATTGTACAGTGGGGTAATATTGGCAATTTTCCAATAGTCTGGACCCACTTCTGACTGGTTAGGAAGGAACTGCAGATTCTGGAAAATCGAAGGTAGACAAAAGTGCTGGAGAAACTCTGCGGGTGCAGGACAAAAGTGCTGGAGAAACTCAGCGGGTGCCTATTTCCTTTGCTCCATAGATGCTGCTGCACCCGCTGAGTTTCTCCAGCACTTTTGTCTACCCACTTCTGACTAGTGATTCCTGAAATATCACTATTGGCCCATACTTAGTCACGTGTGGGACCAAAAATATGAACATTTGTGGAATGCATCTCTTCTAATTCTGAAAGCATTACAGGTATATTGTTTTGTACTGTATATAGGATTCGTATTTTTTTAAAGTTTATCAAGTGAAATCTTTATGTTATGCTGACAATGTTTGTTCAGGGTCAGAGGTCAAATTGGACTGGTCACGTGTGTGATCACACGGAATCATTTTTTTCATAACTCAGTGTTATCTTACAATTGTGGGAATTGTGGGAGGGGGAATGGACATATGACATATGATGTTTCGGATCAGTACCCTTCTTCCGACTGGTTGGAAACTGGGAAAAATGAGGTTGGGGCAGGACAAACCTGGCAAGTGATTTGTAAATACAGGTGATGGGTGGAGGGGGGGTAAGATTGGCGGAGTAAGTGACAAAGGCGAGAGTGAAATGGAGACAAAAGGATGTCAGATAAGGAAAGAAGAGGCGTGTAAAGCAGGGGGGATATGGGTGAAATGGGACCAGGGTGAGGGGAGTGTGGGTATATAAAAGAGAAATTTGGAAGATGAGCATACACAGGAGGGGAAAAGAGCAAAATGAATAAGGTGGTAGAAGATAGTGGGAGAAATGTGTATGCACCGACCGGGTTAGGGGTAAGGCAGGGGGAAGAGTGGAGTGTTTGTTGGGCTTTTACTTGAAATTGTAGAATTCTATGTCTGTAAGGTTGTAAGTTGCCCAATTAGACTATGAGGTGCTGTTCCTCCAGTCTGCTTGCGGCCTCGTTCTGGCATTGGAGGTGGCCTTGGACAGAAAGGTCTGTATGCGAATGGGAAAGAGACTCAAAATTGTTCACAACCGGGAGACCCTGCCAGCCTTGGTGGGCAGAGTGTGTGTTCAGTGAAACAATCGCCTTGTTTAACCTTGTACTCGTTGATGTACCGAAGGCCAAATCGGGAGCACCAACTCCAATAGATGAGGTGTATATGAATCTCTGTTGCACCTTGATAACGCTAGGCTATGATAATGGAGAGAGAAAAAGTGAGCCAATATCACAAATGAAACACGACAGAAATATCTACTTCTGAAAAAGTGAAATAATGTAGAAGTTGCAAAATTTGTTACATTCCTGAAGGCTGCACTGTATGCAGTCATATGGGGAAGTGCCATACCTCGGGATTGTTGCAATAGTGCAGGAACCACACAGATAGACACAGTCGAAGTGTAATAGAGAATTAAAATCGCTTTTACAGACTACAAATCGTTTGCCCAAGTTGCTCTTGGTTTCACCAATGTTATGTGTTGCAATGCTCCAATGAAAGTATTAAAATTGGAACATTATGTTGCAACTTTGCAACACACTGGTTAGGGTGCACCAGGTATAGGCTGGAATGCGAAAGATCACGGGCATGAAGCAGAAGGGCGGTACACTGCCTGATGGTGAACAGAGTCTGGCTGATGATCTGAACAGATTTTTCAACAGATTTGACTGCCCCACACCACCCCAGCCTCCCCCACCTGGTCTGCTGACCATTGCTGCTTCCTCTCCACCTCCCCTCCCTCTCTCCAACACTCCTGAGATGTCACCTGTACGGAGTCCCCTCTTTCCACCTCCCACTCCACCAGCAGCCCCACCTATGACTCTTCATACTGCTCAGGTCAAGATGATGCTGGACAGACTGAAGCCAGGGAAAGCAGTGGGGCCCGATGACACCAGCCCAAGGCTACTGAAGACCTGCTCTTCAGAGCTGTGTGGTATTCTAACACACCTGTTCAACCTGAGCTTGCGTCTACAGAAGGTTCCAAGGCTGTGGAAAACATCTTGCCTGGTACCTGTCCCAAAGAAGACCCATCCCACTCACCACAATGACTACAGACCAGTAGCGCTCACTTCACATATTATGAAGACATTTGAAAGACTTGTCCTTTCCTACATCAGGACTAGTGTGTCAACTCAAATGGATCCTTTACAATTTGCATATCAGCCTAACATCAGTGTCGATGATGCCCTCATTTACATGTTGCAGAGGGTGTACACACATTTGGACACTACTGATGCATCTGTAAGGATTACATTTAACACAATTCAGCCCCGATTGCTAGGGGAGAAGTTGGAGAAGATGAAAGTGGATCCATCACTGGTACTGTGGTGTTTGGATTACCTTTCCCTCAGACCACAGTACATGCGCCTACAGAACAATGTCTCAAGCACCATCTTGAGCAGCACAGGGGCTCCACAAGGAACTGTGCTGGCTCCATTCCTGTTTACCATCTACACCGCAGATCTCCAATATAACACCAACAGCTGTTTTTTGCAGAAATTTTCGGATGACACAGCTGTTGTCGGCCTCATCAAAGGGGGAAATGAGGAGGAGTATAGAGACATAATAAGCAACTTTGTGGAGTGGAGTGCACACAATAACCTCCATCTTAACACCACAAAAACCAAGGAGATAGTTGTGGACTTCAGGAGGGGGAGGAGGAGGACTCAAGCAACACCAATCACCATTAAGGGCACTGAGGTGGAGGTGGTCGCTAACCACAGGTACCTTGGTGTGCAGCTTGACAGTGAGCTGGACTGGAAGGGTCATATGGAGGCGGTGTACAGGAAGGGACAAAGTCGACTGTATTTTTTAAGGAGGCTGAGGTCATTTAACATCTGCCAACCCCTGCTGTGCAATGTCTACCATTCAGTGGTGGCCAGTGCTCTGTTTTTTGCTGTGGCCTGTTGGGGAGATGGCGCCCGCATAGCGGACAAAAACAGACTGGACAAGCTGATCAGGAAGGCCGGCTCAGTGGTCGGGGCTGAGCAACGAACGGTCCAGCAGGTGGCAGAGGCCAGAACTGAACAAACTGGGTTCAATAATGACCAACCCCACTCACCCACTCCATGCCCTGAAGGTGATCAAGAGCAGCATCTTCAGTCAGAGACTGATTGCACCAATGTGCAAAACTGAGAGACATAGGAAGTCTTGTATACCAGCTGCTATAAGGTTATATAATGCGCATAAATAACTGCACTTTTTTTCATTCATTGTATTTTAACTTGTATTTTAACTTGTATTTTAACTTGTTAAGTATGGAAGCTATTTGAGGAAATGTGTGGTGTTATGTCTGTCTTGAAGCTGTCGTGGCACTGTAATTTCCTGTAAAGGATTATTAAAGGTATAATCAATCAATCAACATGTTTGATGATGACGATATCTTAGTCAGTGGAGTGCTGCAATTTTTGAGGAGTGTGTAGACATTGGCAGTTAACAATAAATAGATCAATGGAGGGTAAAGACCGAAGGCAGGGGTCCCGTGGAAATTGAGGATTAAGGAGGCAGGAGATCGGGTCGACAGTCTGGGGTGAGGAAAAGAGCTCAGAGGCAGAGGGGCGAAAGAAAAGTTCAACGACAAATTAGAACAGAGATGAGGATTTGGATGGAACAGTGCTGAGGTCTCTGCGAGGACTGATTATTCAGAGAGGGGAAGAGCAGAAGGGATGATGACAACATGGCAGGGAAAGTGACTGGTGGGAGAAGGGGGGGGTGGTGAGTATTGAGGAAAGTGAAAGGTGAGAGAAGTCTCGTGAAGTTTTGGAATTCAAGAGCTGATCAAATTTGCAATCCTTCATGTCTGAAATGAAGGGAAAAATGTTGCAGCACCAAATCAGTTGAGGATAAAGGGGAAGGTAGACACAAAATGCTGGAGTAACTCAACGGGACAGGCAGCATCTCTGGAGGGAAGGAATGGGTGATGTTTTGGGTCGAGACCCTTCTTCAGACTGATGTCAGGGGAGAGGGCGGGACAGAGATAGAATGTAGTCGGAGACAGTGAGATTGGTGAGAGAACTGGGAAGGGGGAGAGGATGGAGAGAGAGGGAAAGCAAGGGCTATTTGAAGTTAGGGAAGTCAGTGGTCATATCGCTGGGGTGTAAGCTACCCAAGTAAAATATAATCCTCCAATTTGCGCTGGGCCTCACTCTGACATGGAGGAGGCCCAGGACAGAAAGGTCAGATTGGGAATGGGAGCGGGAGTTAAAGTGCTGTGCAACCGGGAGATCAGGTAGGTTAAGGCGGACTGAGCGAAGGTGTTCAGCGAAACGATCGCTGAGCCTGCACTTGGTCTCGCCGATGTACAGGAGTTGACATTTGGAACAGTGGATACGGTAGATGAGGTTGGAGGAGGTGCAAGTTAACCTCTGCCTCATCTGAAAAGACGGTTGGGTTCCTTGGATGGAGTCGAGGGGGGAGGTAAAGGGACAGGTGTTGCATCTCCTGCGGTTGCAGGGGAAAGTATCTGGGGAGGGGGTGTTTGGGAGGGAAGGGACGAGTTGACCAGGGAGTTTCGGAGTGAAATATGTCTGCGGAAAGCAGAGAGAGGTGGAGAAGGGCGAAAATGTTGGAGGATTATATGCTGTATGCGACGGCTGATGGGGTGGAAGGTGAGGGCAAAGGGGACTCTGTCCTTCTTACGAATGGGGGAAGGGGGAGCAAGAGCGGAGCTGCGGGATATCGAGGAGACCCTAATGAGAGCCTCATCTATAATGGAAGAGGGGAACCCCCGTTTCCTAAAGAATGAGGACATCTCCGATGCCCTGGTATGGAAAACCTCATCCTGGGCGCAGATGCGGCGTAGACGGAGGAATTAGAAGTAGGGGATAGGTATTTACAGGCAGCAGGGAGGTAAGAAGTGTAGTCTAGATAGGTATGGGAGTCGGTTGGTTTGTAGTAGATGTCGGTCAATAGTCTGTCTCCTGTGATGGAGACGGTGAGATCTAGAAACGGGAGATGTCGAAGATGGTCCAAGTGAATTTGAGTGCAGGATCGAAATTAGTTGTGAAGTTGATGAAGTCAGTGAGTTCTGCATGGGTGCAGGAGGCAGCACCGATGCAGTTGTTAATGTAGTGGAGGTAGAATTCGGGGATAGGGCCATTGGACGCCTGGAACAGTGATTGTTCGATGTACCCTACAAAGAGGCAGGCATAGCTAGGGCCCATGCGAGTGCCCACAGCTACACCTTAAATTTGGAGGAAGTGGGAGGAGTCGAAGGAGAAGTTATTGAGGGTAAGGACCAGCTCTGCTAGGCCTAGGAGAGTATTAGTAGATGGCAATTGGCTGGTTCTGCAGTCGAGGAAGAAACGGAGGGCTTTAAGACATTCCTGGTGGAGGATGAAGATGTAGAGTGACTGGAAATCCATAGTAAAGATGAGGGAGTGGGGGCCTGGAAAACGGAAGTCATTGAAGAGACGAAGAGTGTGTGAAGAGTCTTGGACATAGGGAGTGATTGGACCGGGGGGATAGGATGGAGTCGAGGTATGTGGAAATTAATTCAGTGGGACATGAACATGCAGAAAAATAGGTATGCCAGGACAATTCTCCTTGTGGATTTTGGGGAGAAGATAAAATCGAACTGTGCGGGGCTGGGGAATGATAAGGTTGGAGGCTCTATGAGGTAGATAGCTGGAAGTGATGAAATCAGATAAAATGAGAATAATGGGGAACTACAGACTACAACAGCTTTGAAATCGCTCATTGTGGATGCAGAGGGTGGTTAAGGGCGTGTATGCACTGATGCCTCACATGTCGCATGCATCTCACATTGTGATGAGAACAGTACTGAGAGAAATGCTGATCATTTGAACAATCTCACTACATTATGGTTATGCTAGAGAGGGTATAGAGAAGGGAAGCATGTTTCCTTGGGGCATTCCGAATTATGAAGAATGAAACTTCAGTTTAAATCATTGTGCAATGAGTTTGAGCTGGAGACATTTGTTCTTGAAAATAAGTTCTGATTAGCACCTCATCAAAGACATGAAGGGAAACGGGTATAAGATACTAAACATGCAGAATACTACGTATAGTTTTAAAGAGGAACTACACACTCTAAGAAAGGAAATGTACTTATACAAACTGCAATAATATAAAATGCCACACCCCACCGGTTAATCAAAATGAAAGCTCTTAAAATTTAGAATGTACAGCACAGGAACGGGCCCCTCGGCCCCCTATGTTTGTGCCAATCATGATGCCAAGATAAACTGATCTCATCTGCCTGTACATGATCCATCTCTTTTCATTCCCTGCACTTCCATATGCCTATCCAAAAGCTTCTTAAACACCACTATCGTATCAGCCTCCACCACCACCCCTGGCAATGTGTAAATAAAATGTGACTCACACATCTCCATTAAATGTTCCCCTCTCACCTTATAGCTATGCCCTCTATTGTTGGACATTTCCACCCTGTGAAAAAAGGTTCTAACTGTCCACCCTATCTATGCCTAGCCATAATTTTATATACTTCTATAGTCTACCCTCAACCTCCAATGTTCTAGAGAAACCAATCCGAGTCTATCCAACCTCTCCCTGTAGCTGAAACCCTCTACTCCGGACAGCATTCTGGTAACTCAATGGGTCAGACAGCATCGCAGGAGAACATGGATAGGTGATGTTTTGGGTCAGGTCCCAACCTGAAGCGTTACCTACCCATGTTCTCCTGAGATGCTGCCTGACCTGCTGAGTTACTCCAGCACTTTGTGTCTTCTTCATGTTCGTATTCAATTTCAATTTCTTCAATTTCTCTTTGGCACAAAGATAACGGAGTCAGGGGATATGGGGAGAAAGCAGGAACGGGGTACTGATTGGGGATGATCAGCCATGATCACATTGAATGGCGGTGCTGGCTCGAAGGGCCGAATGGCATACTCCTGCGTCTATTGTCTAAAGAGTGCAGATGGCTTTCTGCAGTGTTCTTACAACTCTTTCTACTTTATAATTTCCACAGTTGTGGCTTCGCAATGTTGTAACCTCAGTCAATTGCAAATGTCCTGATGTTATCACTGTCAACTCTCCACCCCAGTGTTTGCATAACTTTGAACACCATGGCTAAGGATTGCAATACAGATTCTCCTCAATTTACTACACCCAACCTACAGACGGCCCCGTGCATACGATAGAGGCTTTGGGAGATTGGCAGGCAGGATGGATTTGGCGGCTGCTGGCATCTTCTGCCAGGTGGAAATGGGGTATTTCTGCGGGTCTTCTCTCCTCACTCTCCCACCCACTCCAGCCTCAACAATCTGCTGGGTGGTGGAGCCCAGCCGAGCTGGGAGCTTTGAGCTTATTATTTGCACAACAGCTGAAGGATTATTTGGGAGACAGACTCAGTTAAAGATACAGCTGCAATGATATAGCCAAACTGGGAACTCACAGTCCTTCTGACCTCTGGAAAATTCCCCAGCAGTCAAGTTTTTTTTTCACACAGAGAGTGGTGAGTATCTGGCATGTGTTGCCAGAGGTGGTGGTGGAGGCAGATGCTTGTGGTGTTTAAAAGAGGCTTTCAGATAGGCATGTGGAAATGCAGGGAATAAAGGGATATGGATCTTGTACAAGCAATGGGACCCGTTTCCTTGGCATCATGTTTGGCACAATAGGTTTGGACCCATTCCTATGCTGTTCTGTTCTGTTTTTTAATCAATAATAAATAACTCAATAACAAAACTTTTGCTCAAGTTTCTAACATCTGCAGTTTCAGGATTAATGACATTTCAGGTTGAGACCCTTCTTCTGATCCTGACCCAAAAGATCACCTTTGGCCCTAAGATTTGGCCCTAAGATTTAGCTCTCCCCTCCCCCCACCCCGGATTTTCCGCCCCTGGGTGGTAGCAGAATATGGGGAGAAAGCAGCAACAGGGTACACCTGAACCTACATGCTTACACCTGCACCTATTTTTCTATGTTTCTATATTTCTATCCATGTTCTCCAGGGATGTTGCCTGACCCGCTAAGTTACTTTGTGTCTCTTTATTGCAAAAATCAGCATCTGCAGTTCCTTGTGCCTCAACTTTACTCTTTAATCAGTTACAACCATCATAGTCTTTCTAATTGAATCACGAAGGTGTTACAATTAGCTGAATGAGCGAGAATATGGTAGATAAAATAACTTGATTACACGTAACTGAAAAACAGAGTATTTGTTAAGTGGTGAGAGATTGGGTAGTGTTGGTTCAGGACGACCCAAGTGTGCTCATACACAAGTCACTGAAGACCAACACCTGATTAGGGGGAGGGGGGGGCAAGTGGCATATTGTGTTTGTAAGAAATGTATTTAATTGAATGAGTCTTCTTCTTTCGAGTCCATCTTGTTACAAATTTTGACCTCGCTGAAAAGGACGCAAGCTTCCGGCGGCAATCAGTGGGAGCCATCACTTGTCGCAATAGATGATGGTGGGAGCAGGCACGGAACTGGCTATCAAAACATGGAGGGGACCTGGGGACAGGGGGGACACCATTTTTGGCAGCCGCGCGCGCATGAGCACACTCACACACACATGCGCGAGGCTTCGGAGGCTCAATCCAGCGCTAAATGCAGCTTAACTCTGCCTGTTTCGCCAGGTTAACCTACAGCCCTGACTGGACTGACGGGACACCAGCGCTGCTTCTCTGCGCTGGCCATATTTCCCGCAAGCCCAGGCAGGTTAACCTGGTGGGACAGGCAGAGTGAGCTGGGTTTAGCGCTGCTTCTCTGCGCTGGCTGTGGGCCTGGGGGTACAGCTCGCGTCTGACTCCCGACCTCTCTGGCCACCCGTGGGGGGGGGGGGGCACTCGGGTGGGTACGGGACAGTGCCGGAGACCTGGCCGGGATCGATCCTGGCTGTGGATGAGGTACAGGTCTGTGCCACGTCTCCCTCCTCCAATCACCGCACTCTATCCTCAGTCCCACCACCTCCCCTCCCCACTCCTCCCTCCTCCAATCATCGCGCTTAAACATCATGTTCCGCCCCAATTGCCTGCTGACCGACGTCTCTCTCGTCCAATCGGCACCCTCGATCAGCAGTCCCACCTCCATTGTCTCGCGGATTTTAAAATCCGGATGACAAAAACTTGGGGGGGATGTCCCCCACCTCTAAAAACATAGGGGGGGACGTGTCCCCTCTGCCCCCCCCCCTCCCCCCACCCTGGATTTTCCGCCCCTGGGTGGTAGCAGAATTAGCTCAGGATACTTCCAGTTTCCAGCCCCGTGACGTGGACGCTTCTGCTATGGGGTCATTGTAGGAGTAAGAAGTCTTAATGCAATTGTTTAAGGATATGTTGAGACAACATGGTCTATTGTGTGCTGCTTTGGTCTCTTTACCTAAGAAAGGAAAGTATTCAAATGAAATAATTTTATATCCAGCATCAGTCATCATCTGGAAACATTCCCACAGCAGCGCAAAGCAGCTCAGAATGTCTCGACTTTGGTTAAGACAGTGAAGGAATGTACAAGGCGAGAAATGAGGAACTGCAGATGTTGAATTATAATATAAAAGAGACAAAGTGCTGGAGTAACTCAGTGGGTCAGGTGTATCTCTCCAGATCAATGTAGAAACAAGGAACTGCAGGTGCTGGTTTACAAAAGAGGACTCAAAGTGCTGGAAAAAAAATCCCAACCCAAAACATGACCTATCCATGTTCTCCAGAGATTCTCCAGCACTTTTTGTCTATCTTTGATAGAAACAAAGGACTGCATATTCTGGTTTATATCACCTATCCATGTTCTCCTGAGATGCTGCCTGACCCGCTGAGTTACTCCAGCACTTTGTGTCCTCTCTGGAGATCAGGGCGTTCGCGTTTCGAAACTGCTGGTACGGCGTGGGCGTCTCCCCTTCCGTAGGGCAGGCGGCGCCGAGGGACTGATGCCGAGCGGCGGCCTCTCTCCGTACGCAAGGCCGAGGCTGTGTCCGCGGCCTACTCGCCCGCATGGCCTTTGCCATGGCGCAGCAGACAGCGCTGGCCGTCTGCCTCTTCATCTGCGCCTTTGTGGTGGTGCCGAGGATTCTGCTGGGGTCGGGCGGAGGGAAGGAGGCGGCGGCGCGGTTGTCGGGAGCGGGACACCAGCGCCCAGGTAGAGGAGGGCGGGGTGAGGGGAGCCTCAGCCCCGGGAAGAGGGGAGCCCCTGATCCGGGGAGAGAGTGGGTTCCCAGGGAGGAGAGGGGTTGCCCGGGAAGAGGGGATCCCCCGGCCTTGGGAGCGAGGCAAGCCCCTGGGGGAGAGGGGAACCCCGGCCCAGGGAAGCACTTGAAATGGATACCTCGGCGTGCAGGGCAGATGCTGGGTTTGAGACCTGATCGAAGTATCTAAATTTATGAGGCATAAATAGGGCAGACAGCCAGAACTATATTGTTTCTTATTTATTGAACTTTTTATATTTTTGTTTGTGTATTAATTATTGAGTAATGTGTTTACAAACGTGTTACTGTGTTGCAAACAAAGATCCTATAGGATCTTTGGTTGCAAGTAAGAATTTCATTGTTCTGTTTTCAGTACACATGACAATAAAACACTCTTGGCTCTTAACCCTTTTCCCACGGTGAAGAGGGCATAGCTTTAAGGTGAGAGGGACAAAGATTAAAGGAAAAGTATGGGGCAAGTTTTCTTTTATACAGAGGGTGGTGGGTGCCTAGAATGCTTTGCCAGCAACCAGCATCATTAAGGACCCACACCACCCTGGCCACGCTCTCATTTGTGGTGTTAGGGTTGAGATGAGGTGAAATGTTACTTGGAGGATTGTGAATCTTTGGAATTCTCTATACTCAGATGTGGAAACGTAGTTTTTTTAAATTTTATTTCAAAATATACTTTATTCAATTGGTAAATATATACAATTTCTGAACCATTCAAACAAAATTCATCCGACATTTTCGGAGACTATACAAACTTTTTCCAGTACAATTTTTTTACATTTGTCAAATTTCACCAAACAGTCCCCCACCAGTGCCACTCTGTGGCCCCTGTTCAAGTAATAAATATATACAATGTGTACACAGTGCGAAAATTTTCATCTGACATTTCAAGTTCCACAAAAAATGTCCCCCACCCGTGCCACTCATGTGGCCCCCTGGTGTGGGATACCTTCCCTTAATTTAATTTGAGGGGCGTCTCCACCATACTGTGCCCCCCATGTCCAGCAGCGGAAGGACCCTAGACTGTGGCCCTCCCCCACCGAGCCTTGGCGTTGGCTGCACCAAGCTTCAGCGAGTCCCTTAGCACGTACTCCTGCAGTCTGCAGAGGGCCAGTCGGCAACATTCCCTGACGGACATCTCGCTCTGCTGGGTGGTGAGCAACGCTCGGGCAGACCAAAGAGCGTCTTTCACCGAGTTGATGACCCTCCAGCAGCACTCGATGTCAGTCTCTGAATGTGTCCCTGGGAACAGTCCGTAAATCACAGAGTCCTCTGTGACGGAGCTGTTCGGGATAAATCGTTCCAGGGACCCTTTCATACCTCTCCAGACTCATTTTGCAAATCCACACTCTGCAAAGAGGTGGGCAACCGTCTCCTCTCCATAGCAACCGTCCCGGGGGCAGCGTGCGCTGGTAGTGAGGTTCCGACGGTGCAGGAAGGATCTAACTGAGAGGGCTCCCCTCACCGCCAGCCAAGCCAGGTCTTGGTGCTTGTTGGTCAGTTCTGGCGATGAGGCATTTTGCCAGACAAGCTGGGCAGTCTGCTCTGGGAACCACGCCACCGGATCCATCGAGTCCTTTCCCTGCAGTGCCTGCAGGACATTCCGTGCTGACCACTGCCCGATGGACTTGTGGTCAAAGGTGTTGGTCCGGAAGAACCTTTCAACAGACGTCAGATGGGGCGGCAATGTCCAGCTGACTGGTACATTGCGTGGCATCTGCGCCAGGCCCATCCTTCGCAACACCGGGGACAGGTAGAACCTCAGCAGGTAGTGGCACTTAGTGCCCACGTGCCTTGGCTCTACACTTCGCCTGATGCAGCCACACACAAAGGTGGCCATCAGGATGAGGGCGACGTTGGGCACGCTTTTACCCCCGTTGTCTGCCGACTTGTACATGGTGACCCGTCGCACCCGGTCCATCCTCGACCCCCAGATGAACTGGAAGACGGCCCGGGTGATCCCTGTGGCGTAGGAGGGAGGGACAGGCCACACTTGTGCCAAGTACAGCAGACCCGAGAGCACCTCACACCTGATGACCAAATTTTTCCCGGTTATGGAGAGGGAGCGTTGCCTCCACAGCTCCAGCTTCCTCCCCACCTTGGCTATCCGCTCCAGCCAATTCTTGTTACTCGACTCAGCCCCCCCGAACCAGATCCCCAGCACCTTCAAGAAGTCAGGCTTGATGGTGAAGGGGATGGAAGATCGGTCGGGCCAGTTGCCAAAGAGCATGGCCTCGCTCTTCCTGCGGTTCACCCTGGCTCCCGTGGCCGACTCAAACTGGTCACAGATGCTGATCAATCTGCGGACCGACCTTGGATCCGAGCAGAAAACGGCGACATCGTCCATGTACAGGGAGGTCTTGACCTGAATGTCCCCACTGCCTGGCAATGTCACTCCTCTTATGCTCGCATCCTTCCTGATGGACTCGGCAAAAGGTCCAATACAGCAGACAAACAAGACAGGAGAAAGAGGGCAACCCTGCCTGACTCCAGACCTTACAGGGAAAATGTCTGATTCCCACCCATTGATTTGGACTGCACTACGGATGTTGGTGTAGAGCAGTTTGATCCAATTTCGGATTCCCTCCCCAAAACCCATTTTGGAGAGCACGTCCCTCATGTACGTGTGATGTGGAAACGTAGTTGCCGTGTTCATTCAGTTTTGAACCGTTTGTTCACGGTACAGAAGTTTGAAAACATATCTTCAGATTCAGGGACAGTTTCTTCTCAGCTGTTATGAGGCAGATGAACAATCCTATCACCAACTAGACAAAGGAAACTCTTGGACTATGTTTACTGGTCTTTAACTTGCGTTATTCCCTTAAATCTTGTATCTGTACACTGGACAGCTTGATTGTAATCATGTACAGTGTTTCCGCTGACAGGATAGCACACATCAAAAAAGCTTTTCAGTGTACCTCGGTACGCGTGACAATAAACTACACTAAACTTTAGATTTTTCAACATTTAATGGAATCAAGAGATATGAGGGTGGTGCAGGGAAATGGTGCTGAAGTGTATAATGGACCATGATCAATGAATAATGGAGCAGGCCGAATGGCCTTTTTTCCTACCCCTTGAGCTTTACATGTTCTCATTTGACCTATATATAACAAGCATAATGGATCCTGGGGCTTATGGAGGTATGCAGTACATAAGTACAAAATTATGGTGAACCTTTACAAAATACTACTTGGCCACTTTTGGAATTTAGTTTCCAGTTCTGGACACCACAGTTTAGGGAAAAAAATGAAGGCTTTTGAGAGTATTTGAAAGTGATTTTACTAAGTTGGACTGCTTCTTGTAAGCTAACTGTGATTCTGGAAAGGTGAAAATGTCTCATCTGAAAGATGGCACCCTGGATCCAACTCTACCTTCGTATCTTTACCAGAATGATGCATGAATTAGGCGGTATGGAGAGGGTGGACAGACTTGGATAGTTTTCTCTGAAACGCTGGAGGTTGTGGGGAGACCTGATGGAAGTACATAAAGTTATGAGAGGCACAGATTGGGTAATAATAATAATAATACATTTTATTTATTGGGCGCCTTTCAGACATCTCAAGGACACCTTACATAGATTAACAGGAATATAAACATATAATCAGAATAAAATAAATAATAAAGACATCATAGAAACACAAATTAAACACAGAATTCAGTCCAAAAACAAAAAATCAAAAACAATGTGAAGAGAGAGCAGCGGCAGCTAAAGCGCGCCAGCGTCCACTCTCCCTTCACGGCAACCATCTTGGACAAAGAATAACAGGATTACCATACAGACAAAAAATCATCCCCCCAACAATGGTTACCACTGTGGGCGAAGGCACAATGTCCAGTCCCCAACCCCAAGTTCACCCCAAAGTCAGGCCTATTGAGGCCACCGCAATTGCCTCTACGGAGGCCCGATGTTCCTGGCCGTTCTCACCGGGTGGTGTTGCCCTGGCGTCGGGAGAGTCCTCTCAGCGGCTGGGCCACCTGGAACGGCCGCTTTCTAGCTGGAGACCGCGGCTTCCCGAAGCCGACAAGGCCGCGCCGGTTTGGAGCTCACAGGCTCCCAATGTTGAAATCGGCGCCGCCCGCTCCGCTCCGCAGACCCGCAGCCCGGAGGTGTTGAACACGGCGGTCACAGCTCACCGGAGCTCCAGCGCGTCGATCCAGCACGGCGACCCAGGCAAGGCATCGCCCGCTCCGCTCCACGATAGCGCTCCAGCGCTGTGCCGCCACCGAGGCCGAGGTGCTGGGCGGTCCCCGCCAGGAAACGGCGCTCCAAGCCACGAGGATGGGTCGACGGGCAGCACGGAGAAAAAGCTGCCTCACCGACCAGGTAGGGACCTAGAAGTAAAATTGACCCCTACCCCCCACATTAAAAAGTCCATATCTCCAAACATCACTAAACAGGACTAACTAAAACTTTTTTAAAAAAGCGAATTAAAACGGACGGCTGCTGGCTAGCAGCCGTTCCCCAAGATGGCTCCTCCTACAATGTAGGAGTAGACCTGGGCTTCCCAACCTTTATCGTCCCGTTTACCCCTGGCGACTTTAATAGCACATAACAATGTTATTTCACTTATTTATGAACAACTAATGATGAACAGATATACCAGAACCAAACACAGTTAGTCAATGAGAATAAATATGTATTGTTTTGTTGTATTGTATTCAATTTATTGTCATTATCTCATATTAGAGACAACAAAATGAATTTTCCTTGCAGTCGAGTAAAATAAATAATAAATAAATAAAACATATTAAAATTAAAATTAAAATAAAGCACAAACACAGAAGTCCACGACACAACATAACCACAACACAACACAGTGGCACCAAAGTTGAGGAAGGTACCATAGTCCAGCCAGCCTCCCCGCCGATCTTCCAAGATGTTCACCCGTGGTCGGGGCCTCCCGAGCACCCGCAGTCGCCGCCGTGGGCGGCCCGATGCTCAGGCCCTCGCGCCAGGAGCATCGGGCCGCCCACAAATCCAGAATCAACAAATTTAGCCTCTGGGGGTAAATTTACCCCAGGTTGGGAACCCTTGGGGTAGACGGTAAGAATGCTTTTCCCAAGATGGAAAATCAAATACCAGAAGTCATAGCTTTAAGGTGAGAGGGGTAAGGTTTATGGGAAATGTGTGTGACAAATTTATTTTTACCGAGAGGGTGTTGAGTGGCTGGAATATGCTACTGGGAGCAGTGGTTGAGCAGATATGTTAGTGGCATTTAAACGACTTATGGATAGGCACCTAGAGTTTAGCTTATTGTCACGTGTAGTGAGGTACAGTGATATTTTGTTATGTGCCATCCAGTCAGCGGAAAGACAATACTGTCTATGATTAATCAAGCCGTTCACAATGTACAGATACAGGATAATGGGAATAACATTTAATGCTAGATAAAGTTCAATTAAAGATAGTTCGAAGATTATGGAGAGATATTGGTTATGTGCAGGTAGATAACTGATGGTCTTGGTATGATGTTCAGTGCAGCTGTTGTGGGCAGAAGAGCCCATTCTTGTGCTGTGCTGTTCAATGCTCTGTAATGCACTGAAGGTTTATGTGCATATGTTTCTGGATTGGGGTTGAAACTCTTGGCCTTGTGACTTAGGTTTTTAGTTTAGTTAACAGTTCGGAAACAGGCCCTTCGGCCCACCGAGTCCGCGCCGACCAGCGATCCCCGTACACCATCTTACAAAGTAGGTACCATTTGCAATCTTATTTGCAATCTTTACTGAAGCCAATTAACCTACAAACCTGTACATCCTTAGAGTGTGGGAGGAAACTGATGCACCCGGGCGGTTACAGGGAGAAAGTACAAACTCCGTACGGACAGCACCCATGGTCAGGATCGAACCCGGATCTCTGGTGCTGTAGCGCAGCAACACTACCGTTGCGCCACTGTGCCACCCCAAAGTGGGACTTGGAAGGAACCATTGAGATACAGCTGATGGCCTATAGTATTCACAATGCAGTAGCAAGTAAAGTCTCAACCTATGGTATGTCATTCCACCCATGAGTCAAGGAAATATCTTTGTAAGCATTGTCACTGGTAATTATAATTTATATTAACAAAATCAATTATTTAGTTTGCAGACAGCTTCACTGAAACGTGTTGTGAAACTTATGTAGGTCTTTTTTCACTATCAACCTTTTTTTTAGCCTCTATATTTTGTCTTCTCTCCATCATCTAGCTCCTTTTCTATGCCAAAGGTGCATTTTATTCCTTTTTTTAGGCTTCATTTCTTCTGGCTAAAGTTCAAGTAACATTGTTTGGTGAGTGAAGAGTTAATTCAAACAAATCTTCCAATAAAGTTGTAGGATTGTTTTCAATGACCAGTAATTAGCATAGCATTTACCAACACAAACCATGACGTGCCAACTGGGACAATGATGTCTGCAAGTTATGTACAAGTGGAATTTGTTTGAATCCAATCATAATGTTAGAATTGGGTGGGAAGGAATATGAGGCTCTACCAATCTTTGCCTTTTAAATTCAGAAAGTAGAAGGCTGCAGGTGAACTTGTATCCTCCTTTTTGTCAAGTATGACAATCTGGGAGAGTTCTCGGTTATCTTTTAAATTTAGCACTTGGTAATTTCTGTAGGTTGTATGGCAGCTAAAGCAAACTCGTGCCGGTAAATGATAAGTATAATTGCAATAGTTATTGCCTTTGTGTTATTGCCCTTGTATTAGGCAAGTATCGTAGGGAAAAATAAAAGCATCCCAAAGTATGCCATTGATGTATCTGCACATATGTGATATGAGCCGAGTGATAGGTTCTCTGATTTAGGTTGAGTACCTCTGGTTGGGCCTTGTATGGGTTAATTGGGAATTTATCTGGATCCTCTGATTAGAGAACTATTAGAATTTACAGTAGATCTATGTAAGTTGTAGGTTTTCCTGGAAAAAAAAACTGCCTTCAATCCCATTTTTATGCTTTCCCCAAAGTTTTGGAGCTTTCTCTTAAAATATTTGTCCACTTTCTTTTTCAATGCGAGTGTGGATATTGCTGTCAGCTCTGTTCTTGCATTCTCTGCATGAATAAACCTCTGTATAAATTATGTTGCTCCCTCATCCCTCTTTCTTATTTTGCCAATGATGGTAAATTTGAGATTTATAGTTATCGACCTGCCAGCCAATGATAAAGGTTTACAGTACAAAATCTCGTGCAATTTTGAACTTTTACAATTAAGTATAAGAAAGCTACTTTTGATACAGCAAGCCATTTTAAGAGGCAAACATTCTCTGAACCTTCCCATATTGTGTTTTATATATTTATTGCATACTTGGTATGGGTGAGTTTGGCTTGTTCTGTGCTTCATATTATGGAATACTGGATAAAGATGATCATTTATTGTCAAATCTCTTCATTTGACCGATGTTGCAGGCTCTGGAAGAGGCCAGCCAGTGTCCTCAAACTCGGAATCAAATGACCCCAAAGGACAACCTAATCTCAGGATGCAGCCAGCGAGAAATCAAAAAGAAGCAAATGATGAAAAGACTCAAGGCCGAAACAAAGGATTTATTTTCCAGTTCTTACCACTTTACGCAATAGGGATTGGTGCATATGCTGTTTACAAACTCATGCAAGTACGTGAATCACTAGTACACTTATGACTGCTTACCTTTGTAGACATAACCTGCAGCACACAAAGCCATGCGGACTATCTCTAATTAGCCCACTCTCTTCCAAATTTAATTAAATCCTATCTTTGCAAGGTCGCTACAATCTCCTCTTTTGCGCTGCAAAAGATATGCTGCCTGACCCGCTGAGTTACTTCAGTATTTTGTGTAAGAAGGAACTGCAGATGCTGGTTTAAACCAAAGAGAGATGCAAAAAGCTGGAGTAACTCAGCGGGACAGGCAGCATCTCTGGAGAGAAGGAATGGGTGGCGTTTCAGGTCGAGACGGGTCTCGATAAGTCCTTGATAATTCATGTATGTTTTACAGATAATGAAATCTAGAATATACTGCTTCGGAAAGTCAAAAACCTGTTGCTTTGTTTCCAAATAATTTATTTTAGAGTTACTACCTACCACTGCTTGATTTTATTTTCTTGCACTTTCAGTTAAAGTTCAACGAAAATGAAAAACTAAGTAATGAAAAAAAGAAGCGGGTTGAAGATGAAAAGAAAAGTACAGGTACATGTTTTTAAATTATTAATGCTGATAATTCTATAGATTACAGTATGTTAACCAAAGTGTGCAACTTTAACCAAAGTGTGAAAAGGCTGTGATAAATAATAATCGCAGATGCACAGAAATATTTTTGGCAATCAGATTTTCCATGTCACACATTTCTGATTCAGATATGTTTCACATTTTAACACATTAAATAGAATACTGGAACTTCCTACCTAAGAGCACTAAAAGGAGTATGTACAGGAATTTAAATGATTGCTTTTGAAGGAGTGCATCAAATTCATGATTATTCTTGACACGATTATTGTAAAGGAGGTAGAAATGGTCCTGTGTGTGTTCTGGATTTTGGTCTTATTTGGGAGTACTTTCACAATCGGGACTGCAGTGGTTCAAATTGAGAGCCATTTGGAGGATAATACGTGCTTTCCTGTCTAGTGAATGTGTATTGCTAGAATTAAGACTTTTGGGGAAGAAGGTTGAAAATCTTTTAAAGCTGCACTGAAGTGTAATTTTTTTTATGCTGCACTGGATCACTGAAGATGATGCACAATTCTTCAGATAGAGTACGGCAGGTTAATTGGCCTCTAAATTGCTCCAAGTGTGTAGCGAGTGGATGGGAAAGTAGGAAAATATAGTACTAGTATATGGGTGATCAGTGGTCGGTGTGGGCCGAACGGCCTGTTTCCGAGATTTATCTCTAAATTAAACTTAATGCTTGACACATCTTGCAACGAGAGTGCTTCCAAGAGAGCCAAGAGTGGAGACACAAAGAACTGCTAATGCTGGAATTTTGCAAAGAATTCAAAGTGCTGAAGTAACTCAGCGGATGAGGCATAATCTTTGGAGGGTATGTCTAGCCAACGTTTTGGGACCCTTCTTTAGGCTTCCTGACCCGTTGAGTTACTTCAGCACTTTGTGTTCTATGCAGAGCTAAGATTGATACTTATAAAATAATATTTGGACTTCAGAGCAATCTAGGCAATTAGGAATTTTGTTTTGTTCTAGAAAATCAGCTTTCTGATCTGGAGATGCGTTTAGAACAGACTGAGAGAATGTTGGCCTCGTTAGCAAAAGAGTTAGATCCACTAACCAACAGGTAAGTGCTGCAATTTCTCTTTTTTTGTTTGTTTGATTGTGATATTTTAATCTTGGTAAATTTCCTCTTTGTCTACCCAGTGCAATTGCACATATTAATTTACCCGTGAATGTGCCAGTCTGAAGAAGGGTACATCTCTTATCCATATTCTCCAGAGATGCTGCCTGACCTGCTGAGTTTCTCCACCACTTTGTGTCCTTTTGTGAAAACCAGCATCTGCAATCCTTGTTTTTACAATGTGCTGGTCCTGATTATTCTTCGCTTCTACCGAGTTTAGCCTGTTAATGATAATTAATAATAATAATAATACATTTTATTTATGGGCGCCTTTCAAGAGTCTCAAGGACACCTTACAAAAATTGAGCATGTATAGGAAAAACATGTAAGGGGAATGAAATAAATAGTAGAGACATGACTAGTACACAAAGTAAAGACAGAATTCAATACAAAACACAGCATGAGGCAATTAATGCACAGATGAAAAGGGACGGGGACGTGGGGCTAAGGATAGGCAGAGGTGAAGAGATGGGTCTTGAGGCGGGACTGGAAGATGGGGAGGGACACGGAATTGCGGATCAGTTGGGGGAGGGAGTTCCAGAGCCTGGGAGCTGCCCTGGAGAAGGCTCTGTCCCCAAAACTGCGGAGGTTGGACTTGTGGATGGAGAGGAGACCGGCTGATGTGGATCTGAGGGACCGTGAGGGTTGGTAGGGGGAGAGGAGGTCAATGAGATATGTGGGGGCCAGATGGTGGAGGGCTTTGTAGGTGAGGACCAGGATTTTGTAGGTGATCCGGTGGGAGACGGTAAGCCAGTGAAGTTTTTTGAGGACTGGAGTGATGTGATGCCAGGATTTGGTGTGGGTGATGAGTCGGGCGGCTGCGTTCTGGACCAGTTGGAGTCGGTTGATGTAGGTGGAGCTGATGCCAAGGAGAAGTGAGTTGCAATAGTCCAGTCGGGAGGAGATGAAGGCATGGATGAGTCTTTCAGCAGCAGGCGGTGTGAGAGAGGGTCTGAGTTTGGCGATTAGTGGGCAGATGCCTTGACCTCATTCCTGAACAGTAACTTAGGTACTATCTCTGGTGAGCTTTGTTGTGGTTCAGCCTGAGGAGGAGCATGGCAGTACCTGTACCACCATAACTGAAGACCTATGTCTTTAACTGCACTAGTTCATAATGTAAAAGTAGTTGTCCGATTTATTCCACCAGCGTTGCCCTCAGGAACATGTCTGCCTGAATTTTATAGATTTCTATCAGGTGCCCTCACAACCTCCCTGGAGACCTGCCAGAAGAATATGAGATTATAGCAGGCATAGATGGGTAGACAATCACAACTTTTTCCCCAGGATGAAACAAATCAAATACTAGAGGGCAAAGCTTTAACATGAGAGGTGCAAAGTTTACAGGTGATATGCGGGGCAAGTTTTTTTGTTTTTTTTACACTGAGGGTGGAAAGTGCCTGGAACTTGCTGCTGGGAATAGTGGAAGAGGCAGATACGATAGAGGCATTTAGGAGACTTTTGCATAGGCACATACATGTGCAGAGAATGAAGGGATATTGATCATGTGCAGGCAGAGCAGATTTGGTCTTGGCATCACGTTTGGCATAGACATTGTATGCCGAAGGGCCTGTTTTTGTGTTGTACTCTTCTGTGCTCTGTATTCTATGTAAGCACTATTTGCCCTGCTTAACTATATGAGCTCAATTGTATTTATTGCTTTGCATTTACTATAGTGTCAACGCTGTTGCTTCTGGGCAGAAGAATGAAATCATGACACAGCTTCAACAAATAAGAAAACTGATAAAAGAGAGGCAGGCACCTGATGTTGATGGTAAAAGTATTAGTGTAAAGGTCCTGAGAAATTGCAGTTGTGAAAATCACTTTAAAGTATGCCACCAGTATCTTTATTAGGGTATAGTTTGTAGTCCTTTAAACCCTAGTCATTAACCCCACCTTTTTGACCACGTAATCTTGCTAATACCTTTTTTAAATGTTCAGTATCAAATTTAAGTTGATTACTCTCTTGTAAAACTCTTTGAGGGATTTCTAAAATATTAAAATTGCCATATAAATGTAATTTGTTACCAGCGCATAATGTTAATCAGACCATTTGTTTTCTTTTTTGAAAGAGAAGTCGTGAAAAATCGGAAATCTAGAAAATATATTAAACTGCATAAATGTGATTATATAAATTACATATAAATGTAATGTTTTAACCAGAGCATAATGTTAATCAGATAATTTTTCTTTTTTTGAAACTGGTGTGAAAAATGGAAAATTTAGAACAGAAATGATACATTTTATAAAAAAACTTGTGATATTATGATTTTGGAAATTCTATATAATTAATACACTTCCAGTTCAGAATTTTAATATAAACATTTTCTTTACTAGATGATCTACTTTCTATCACTGAGAATCTCAAAGGATATATCCAGAGCGCTGAGGAAAAGACACAGTTGTCGGAAGATCTTGCCTTTCCAGATAGTGAGGAAGATTCACTAGAGGATATTGACTCGATAAATAGCAAAGCATATCTTCATGAAACTGAGTCTGTGGACAGCAGCTCCATAGAGGACTCTGAGGGGGACTTTGAACCGATGGGGAATTTGCCAGAAACCCGTGGGATCATGGAGTTGAGAAAACGCAACAAACTGAATGGGTTTTCAAACTGAACTGTCGAGGGTCTCCTTTCCATATCACTGGTTCATTTTGGTTGGTATAGTTCGGTTTTGCATGGTTGATGCATCATTACATAAGCACACACTCGGGTAGCACAAACTTTATTGTCTCTACTATATACACCAAAGTGTAGACATGTTTATTGTAACTAGCATCCTTATTCTTTATTCGAGTATACTGATGTTTATATATTATATATAAATTCACCAATGAAAGTTAAAATGAGAATCCATTTAATTACCAACATAATTTTATAATTAATTTACCATTTGTATGTTAGAAGCCGGAAATCCCAGATAGGGAAGATGAGCTGTTAAATTGTAGAGGGCGTGAATTAGGGGCCATAGATGTGAGATAATTGGTAGACACCGAGTGCTGGAGTAGCTTGGCGAGTTAAGCAGCATCTCTGAAGAACACGGAAAGGTGATTTTTCAGGTCAGGACTTCAGACTCGAAATTTTGCCTATCCACGTTCTCCAAAGAAGCTGCTTAATCTGCTGAGCTACACCAGCACTTTGTGTCTTCTTTTATAAACCAGCATCTGCAGTTCCTTGTTTCTATAAAATCTTTGGAGTTCGATTTAAAGGGAAGTTGGTAAAAATAAACAAAATACTCAGAGTGGAGAGGTCTGAGACTAATTGCATAAAAGACAAGAACCATTCGGCTCTTCATGCCTGCCCCACTATTCAATATGATCATGGCTGATCAACGCTGGCCTCAACTCCTCTCCTGTGCAAGTTCCTCATAACTCTCAATTCTTCGATCTTTCAAATATTTATCCACCTTAACCTTCACCATTCACCGGGCGGTGCCGTGCATGACAGCCTCGCCAACAACCTGTATCGTCTTTATCTTCTTTTGCTGTTTTGGTCTGTGTTTTTAGTGTACTTTTAGTTTTTGTATTATATTATGTGGGAGGGGGCGGAGGTGTTGGGGGAAACCTTTTTTATCTCTTTCCTCGATGGAGATGCGACTTTTTCATCGTAGTTCCGTCTGCACTGTGGCTTTAACATCATGGAGCCTGCACCCTTTGTTAGGGAACGACTGCGGGAGCTCCAACCACATCACGGGAGCTTTGGTCGCCCCCGACACGGGAGCTTCGATCGCCCTGACAGCGGAAGTTTTAATTGCCCTGACTGCGGGAGAAAAGGAGGAGAGAAGGTACAAGTTATTTGCCTTCCATCACAGTGGGGAATGCGAGGTTGCCGAAAAAACAAGATGGACGTGCTGCCTGCACTGGTGAGGACTCGGAGGGAGTGCAGTGATCTCGGTGTTTTGCGGGGACATGGCTCCATGAGGACACCCCGGAGTCTAGTGCAAGTGTGGACAGCTTTCTGACTGTTCAGGCGGACAGGGACTGCAGAGAGAGTGACAGCTCTGGTCACATAACAGTGAAGGAGCGTGTGTGTGGCCCGGCCGTTGTAGTGGCTGTTTAAGTTTATGTTTAATTTTTATGTGGTTATGTACCTTGTTGCTTTTTTGTATGACTGTTGGCAAATCAGATTCCCTGTATGTTTACATACTTGGCTAATAAATTAATTATAAAATTAATTACAATTAAATATTTAAGATGATCCAGGAGCAGAGATTTACCACCCACATTAAGCAGAAATTTCTACATTCTCTGTTTTAAATGACCGGCCCTTTATTTTGTAACTATGTCCATTTGTTTGTGATCTCCCTCGCATGGAAACATCCCAGCATCAACCTATTAAGCCTCCTTGGGTTTGTAAATGTTTGAATAAGATCACACATTCTTCTAAACTGTAAAGTATAGACCCAAATTGTCCAGACTCTCAATAGGACAGCCCTCGAATAGGACCTAGGATCAGAATTAGGCTATTTGGCGCATTGTTTGCTCCGCCATTCAATCATGGCTGATCTATTTTTCAACCCCTTTAATATGCCAAACACGGGATAATCATTGCAAACAAAACCTCTATTCTCTTTCAATTAGTTCTAAATTTAAACTTATCTATGTATATTAAGTTTTAAAAAAAAAGAGATGCATAGGCTTAAAATCTGCAATAAAAAAAACTAGTTATATTGTATATTACCAGAAAAGGTAATTTGACAATTATAGTCAATGCTCAGGCATAATTTTCACAGATTTTTCCCCATTGTACATAAAACACAAAGGCAGCCTGTCCTGCAGAGTTCCTTCAGTATTTTGTGTTTTTATCAAGATTTAAGGTGAGTGGGGGGGCGGGATTTAATTGGAACGTGAGGGGTACCTTTTTTACACAAAGGGCGGTGGGTGTATGGAACGAGCAGTCGGAGGAGGTAGTTGTGGCAGGTACTATCATAACATTTAAGAGACATTTGGGGAAGTACAACGGTAGGACAGGTTTAGAGGGATATAGGCCAATCGCGGGCAGGTGGGGCTAGTATAGATGAGGCATGTTGGTCGGCGTGGGCTAGTTGAGCCGAAGGGCCTGTTTCCATTCTCAGATTCAGATTCAGATTCAATCTTTATTGTCATTGTGCAGTGTACAGTATAGAGACAACGAAATGCAGTTAGCATCTCACCCAGAAGAGCGAACATAGAATAATGGAACAATTAGCAGTAGTGCAATTTTTCTGGGGGAAGGTGTGTCCGGGGGGGGGGGGGGTGACTGGCAATCACCAAGGTGCAGAGTTAAGTTGTGTAACAGCCGCAGGGAAGAAGCTGTTCCTGTTCCTGAACCTGCTGGTCCGGCAACGGAGAGACCTGTAGCGCTTCCCGGATCGGAGGAGGGTAAACAGTCTGTGGGTGAGAGCAGTCCTTGACGATTCTGCGCGCCCTTCGCAGACATCGCTTGCTCTGGACAGACTCAATGGAGGGGAGTGAGGAACCGGTGATGCATTGGGCAGTTTTCACCACCCTCTGCAGTGCTTTCCGGTCGGAGATAGAGCAGTTGCCATACCATACTGTGATACAGTTGGTAAGGATGCTCTCGATGGTGCAGCGGTAGAAGTTCACCAGAATCTGAGGAGACAGATGGACCTTTAGTCTCCTCAGGAAGAAGAGATGCTGGTGAGCCTTCTTGACCAGTGTTGAGGTATTGTGGCTCCAAGAGAGGTCATCAGAGATGTTGACCCCCAGAAACCTGAAGCTGGAAACATGTTCCACCTCCGTCCCGTTAATATGGATGGGGGTGTGCGTGCCACCCTAGACCTTCTGTAGTCCACAATGAGCTCCTTGGTCTTCTTGGAGTTAAGGGCCAGGTTGTTGTCAGCGCACCATGCTGCTAGGAGCTGGACCTCCTCCCTATAGGCCGACTCATCGTTGTCGCTGATGAGGCCAATCACCGTTGTATCATCTGCATACTTGATGATGGTGTTAGTACCATGTACAGGTGTGCAGTCGTAGGTGAAGAGGAAGTAGAGGAGGGGGCTCATCACACAGCCCTGTGGAACGCCGGTGTTCAGGGTGAGGGTTGAAGAGGTGTGGTTGTCTAACCTAACAGACTGGGGTCTGTTAGTTAGAAAGTCCAGTATCCAGTTGCAGAGGGAGGGGTTGATGCCCAGGTCGCTGAGTTTGGTGATCAGTTTTGAGGGGATAATGGTGTTAAATGCTGAGCTATAGTTGATGAACAGCATTCTCACGTAGGTGTCTCTGTTGTCGAGGTGGGAGAGGGCGGAGTGAAGTGCCGTTGAGATGGCATTCTCCGTACTCCTGACTTGCGGTAGGCGAACTGATAGGGGTCCAGTGTGGGAGGTAGGCAGCCTTTGAGGTGTGCCAGGACCAGCCTCTCGAAGCACTTAGTGATGATGGGAGTAAGTGCAACTGGGCGGAAGTCGTTGAGGCTCGCCGCAGTGGAATGTTTTGGCACCGGCACGATGGAGATGGTTTTAAGGCACGTGGGGACAACTGCTTGTGCAAGTGACCGGTTGAAGATGTCAGTCCAGACGTCTGTCAGCTGCGCAGCACAGGCCCTGACGTTCTGTGTGACTAACTATTCCACCAAAGAAATAGGTGTCTTTTTTGCTATTCAATGGAGCTTTTTATATGTAAATTGACTCACATTTATTGTAATATTACAGACCTGTTATGCAGCTGCAAGGAAGAATTTCATTGATCCGTTTTGATGTATATGACAAACACTTGACTTGTGATTATGGTGTACAAGTTCTTTCTCAGTTGCAAAAGTCCCTTTAAACTTCCTGAAAGCCACGAAAATGCAATTTATTGTGCAAAACATTTATTGGATGACATCGTTGCTTAACATAGGGAGAGATGCGGCTTGATTCTTTGGAAATAAATGCACTGAGGATATGGGAGAATATGGGAGAAGCTGTGAATCAAAGATCCTATAGATCTTTGCTGTGAATGTTGCACCTCCCGCATGCTGGATTGCGCATGGGCAGTGGATACCGGAAGTGCCGGGGCGACGGTGTGACGCTCGGACGGGTTGCCATGACGACGCGGGGCTCGGGTCGTCATGGCGACACCGGGGCTGGTTGACGTGGGCGGAGATTGACGTGGGGCGAGTCACCAGGTGAGTGAAGGGGCAGGTGGACAACCTGTGCCCAGGTAAACACAGCCCCACTTCAGGTAGAGGCGCGCTCCCTGTGCATTCTCAAAGCTTGGTGACATTTGAATTGTCAGGATTCTGCTAACATTTTTTGTTGTTGTTGTGGTGGGGTGTTTTACTGTTACAGAATTGACCATTTTAAATGGACCTGGAAGTAAAAGGCATTGGCACAACGTCAAGGCATGGAACCCGACAGAAATCTGCACAGGTAACACTCCAAAGAACTTTGGAGAATATGCTTTAACATTTATAGTATTATAATAAAAAGACGTACAGGCTTGGAGAGTCATAGAGTCCTTCAGTGTGGAAATGCCCTTTGGCCCAACTTGCCCACACTGATCAACATGTCCACCTACCTGTGTTAGGCCCAAATCCCTCTAAACCTATCCTATATGTGTACCTGTCTAAATGTTTCTTAAACGTTGTGATAGTACTTGTTTATCGGTTAATTGGCTTCTGTAAATTAGTGTGTAGGATAGAGCTAGTGCACTAGGTGATTGTTGGTTGGTGGGCCAAAGGGCCTGTACGCATGCTGTATGATTTAAACAAAAATAAAAGAAACTAGATGTAATTAAGCTATAAAAGATTAGTTTCGTTTTAGTTTAGTTTGTTATTATCACCTGTATGGAGGGAGAGTGATAAGCTTTTTGTTGCGTGCTATCCAGTCAGCGAAGAAACTTTACATAATTACAATCAAGCCGTCCACAGTGGACAGATACAGGATAAAGGGTGTAACGTTTAGTGCAAGATAAACTCCAGCAAAGTCAGATTAAAGATAGTTTGAAGGTCTCCAATGAGGTAGATGGGAGGTCAGGACCACTCTCTAGTTGACGATAGGATTGTTCAGTTGCTGATAACAGCTGTGAAGAAACTGGCCTTGAATCTGGAGGTTCTTAATTATGCTGATGGCGTTGCCGAGGCAGCGTGAAGTATAGATGGAGTGAATGGAAGGGAGGTTGGTTTGCGTGATGCTCTGGGCTGCATCCACAACTCTGTAATTTCTTGCGGTCTTGGATGGAGTTGTTCACAAACCATGCTGCGATGCATCCTGATAAAAAGCTTTATACAGCACATCTTTAGAAGTTGGCGTGGGTTGTTGGGATCATACCGAACATCCTAAGCCTTCTGGGGAAGTAGAGGCGTTGATGTGCTTTCTTGGTCAAGTGTGTAGAGAATGGGTACACACATGGGTGGGGCACATGATAAAGAGGAGGGTGGGGGGGGGGGGTGGGGGGGGGGGGGGGGGGGGGGGGGGGGGGGGGGTTACCTAATATTGGAGAATTCAATGTTCATACTGTGGGTTTGAAAGTAAACCATGCGGAACAAGAGTTGCTGTTCCTCCAGTTTGAATGCGGCCTCACTCTGGATGGAGGAGGCCCAGGATAGAAAGGTCAGTATGGAAATGGGAAGTTAAAATGGTTAGCAACCGGGAGGTCCAGCAGGCCTTGGAAAACCGAGTGCAGGTGTTTGGTGAAACGGTCACCAAGTCTGTGCTTGGACTGCATGAACTTGCTGATGTAAGGAAGGCCACATCAGGAGCACTGAATGAAGTAGATGAGGTTAGAGGTGGTTGTGAAGCTCTGCCTCATCTGGAAGGGCTGCTTGATTCACTGGATGGAGATGAGGGAGGAGGTGCAGCAACAGGTATTGCGTGTGTTGTATTTGCATGGGAATGTACCTTGTGAGGGGCCGAGCTTTGGTGGGAAGGGATGAGTGAACCATAACTAACTATGAGTTACCAGGAGATGCAAGGAACTGCAGTTGCAGGTGTACAAAAAGAGATACTGGATAAACTGGTAGCCAGCAAAATAAACTAGCACAAGAAACTGGTAAGACGTTTAGTAAGGACCTGGTACAAAGTGCTGGAGTAATGAGCAGGTCAGGAAGCATCTCTGGAGAACATGGATAGGTAGGAAGAGGTAGCTCAGAGGAAAAGTCCCGAACCAAAACATCACCTATCTATGATCTCCAGAGATGCTGCCTGACCCACTGAGTGATTCCAGCACTTTGTACCAGGTCCTTGCTAAACTTCTTATCAGTTTCTTGTGCTAGTTTATTTTGCTGGCAACCAGTTTATATAATTATTAGTTTCATTTATATTTACTAATTTTGACCCCTTTGTTATTATCACTTAGCATTAACGGGCTTTGTAAATATCTTGTTGTGCAGGGTTGGAGGATACATTCCAGTGCTGCCTATGGTCCTCGTCCTGATGAGTACGTCTCTGTTGTTGAGCTTCATTCATTAAGTATAATTAATCAATGTATTAAGTAATATAATATATTAATTTAATAATTACATGAATATTTTTTGTATTAAGTGATGTGATCGTTTTATTTAATAATTAATTTAGGCATACACATACATCAATATGTACCAATTTGTATTAAAAGACATAAACTGCTGGAGTAACTTAGTGGGTCAATCTGTATACATGCTTTACAACAATATTCTCTCATTTCAGTGTGCCTATGTTAGATTTGGGGAGACTTGGTGAGTTTGATGGTGAGGTAAGCAGCTATTCACTTTCTGAAACTTTTTTTCTCGTTTGTTTTGCAATAAATTCACATTCCAGAAGTGAGATGGTTTTAAAATGTTTCCCAAATATGGATTAATATCACAGTTTAGCACATGCGTAGATTTGTACATTGCCTAATGTTTAAAGATTGATTGCTTTCTGGAATGCATGCCTTCCTGATGTTTGGGATAGGAAAACAAAATAGGAAAGCCTTAAAAGTAAAAGGGAAAAGTAATACCATAATATTATCATGATTGATATCCTGGCATCTTTCTTGCACATTTCTGCATTATAAACCTAAATGTCATGATTTAACGACTGGGCAATGATTTTAAATGTGGTAACAGGGAAAGGAGCCAGTCAGTAAAGTATTTGCTGATTTTGGCCTTCCATGGGCTCTCTCTAATCTGATATCAATTCCCATGCATTCCCCATTTAACTTTTACAAAGTGTATTTACTGCTAAATAAATACTATCTGCCAAAAGCTTAAGCAATGTTTTTTGGCAGAAAGCTTTGACAGGGTATGTCAAAAGATGGACACAAAAAGTGCTGAAATACCTCAGCGGGTCAGGCAGCATCTCTGGAGAAAAAGGATGGATGACATTTCAGGTCGGGACCCTTCTTCAGACTGAAACTAAAAGATGCTTCAAAGATGCTTCTACATATAAAATGTTTGGGAACACTTTAGTGCATAATGAGAGAAACGTCATTTCGTTTGGACCTCAAGGGGTCCAAATGACAATAAATTGTATTGTATTGTATTGTATTAACGCCACTATAAAAAATGTGGCTGCTTGTTATTGTATTCATTGAGTATAGGGATCAATGTATTAAAAAAACCCACTTTGAAGAATAAACAACCCAATGTGTTCAAGATAGTACTAACATGCCCACAATAATGTGTTTAATGATTTTTAAGAATGCTAAACCTCATGATGTTATCCTTTGAGTAAAGCCTGTATGAATCTTGTCCTTACAGAGTGATTTGTTGTATACACCTATTGTGACAGAGAAACCTTGTTTGATTTCCCCGGATTCTACCTCAACTGTAAACCGGGGCACACCCTTCCCAGCTTCACTTTCAGCACACCCATCTCACCGTCAGGTACGTTAGTGGAAGTAAATGGTTAAAAGTGATCATGGTATGCAGCTTGCAATATTTGTTTTGTACGAAGATAGCGCTGAAGCTGTGGGTGTGGTAACAATGTAGTTATGTTATGGACCATAAACTTAGATTAATAATTAATCGGCAAGGGTCACCATGGGCAGCTGAGGATTATAAATTCAATTAAAGATCTCCCTTTTGGTTCACTAATAGAATTTTCTGCCAAGCCATCGAATGAGCAGACGAATATGGTTGATTATTAATTATCGTCTGAAATGGCTCAACGAAACCGCTTGGCTTAAGGGAAGTTGGGCTAGGCCAATAAATGCTGAGCATATTCTTGATACCAGTTCGAGATGGAACAAAACATAGAAGCAAGACACAAGGAACTGCAGATGCTGGAATCTTGCATAGAACACACATCTCAGTGTGTGGAATATCTCAGTGTGTTAGGCAGCATCTCTGGAGGACATTTGGAGCATTGTGAGCAATTGTGGGCACCATATCTGAGGAAGGATATATCTGGAGAGGGTCCTAAGGAGGTTTACAAGTATGATCCCAGGAATGAGTGGGTTAACGTATGATAAGTGTTTGACGGCACTTCGCCTGTACTGGCTGGAGTTTAGAAGAATGAGAGGGAACGTCATTGAATCTTACCGAATAGTGAAAAGCTTGGATGGAGTGGATGTGGGGAGGATGTTTCCACTAGTGGGAGTGTCTTGGACTAGAGGTCATAGCCTCAGATGAGGAGGAATTTATTTAGTCAGAGCGTGGTGAATCTGTGGAAGTCTTTGCCACGGAAGGCTGTGGAGGTCAAGTCAATGGATATTTTAAAGTCGGAGATAGATAGATTCTTGATTAGTACAGATGTCAGGGGTTATGGGGAGAAGGAGGGAGAGATAGATCAGTCATAATTGAATGGCAGAGTAGACTTGATGGGCCGAATGGTCTAATTCTGTTCCTATCACTTATGACCTTATGAGTGGATAGGTGACGTCACCTATCTGTGTCAGGGTGACACAGTTGTGCAGCTGGTACCCTTGTCAGAGAAGCAGGTTCGATCCTGACATTGGGTGCTGTCTGTTCTCCCTGTGATTGCATGGGTTTCCTTTGCGTGCTCTGGTTTCCTCCCACATCCCGGAGATGTACGGGTTTGTCGCTTAATTGGCCCTCTGTAAATTGCGCCTAGTGTGTGGGGAAAGTGCGATAACATAGAATTAATGTGAATGGGATGGTCGCCGTGGACTCAATGGGCCAAAGAACCTGTTTGCATGCTGTATCTCTAAACTCCAACTCAGTAGGAAGTCTTCAGGACATTGAAGCCATGTGGGCTCTTTGAAAGAGTTGTCCTAATTAACTCCAGTCTCCCTTTTTCTTGGCTCATGTATGTTACACACCATTATCCTGAAAGTTACTGTTCAATGTGGCGCAGCTGTAGAGTTGCTGCTTCACAGTGCCAGAGTCCCGGGTTCGATCCGGACTCTGGTTGCTGTCTGCCCGGAGTTTGCACGTTCACCCTATGACCACGAGGGTTTCCTCCAGATGGTCCGGTTTCCTCCCAGATCCCAAAGATGTGCAGGTTTGTAGGTTAATTGGCTTCTGTAAATTGTCCCTAGTGTGTAAGATAGAACTAGTGTATGGGGATCGCTAATCGACATGAACTTGGTGGGCCGCAGGGCTAGTTTCCAAGCTGTATACCTAAACTAAACTAAAATGTGATTTCAATTTCATAATAGCTCTCTCTAGACTGACACTCTGAATATTGAGCCACTTACCTGTCAGATAAAAACGGTCTATCTCCATATATTTATGAACAATGATTTACTATTAAATCTTCTCTGCCTTCTCCAAACTTTTCATTTGACCTGAGGCCCCTCTTTAACGTATGGAAGTGGACTCGAACGCTAGCTGCCACTGAAAGATTCAGAACAATTGATGTATTCACTGGGTGAAGTAACGACACACGTCACAATCTTTAGGCGGTGATATTCACATCTTGGCTTCAAGAGGAAAATATGTTGGACTTGTTAGTCTATTTGTTCAAGGGATGCGGACATGACTGGGGATTTATTGTCCATTCCTAGTGAGTTGGGAATTGGAGAAACAAGCGGCTCCTGGCTTCATATTTGTCACAAATTGCTTCTGGAGCTGGATTTATTTTAAGAACATTATTTCAATTGAACTCTATCTTTGCAGCCAAGTCTGGTTGAAGAGTTGATAGTTCCTGAAAATCTACCTGCACCTTCGGAGAGGTACAGGATGAAGTATCAGCAGTATGAGGAGGAGATGAAGACAAATTACAAGCAATATGTCCAGCAGATGGCAGAAAAGAGCAAAGCAATTCCTAAACATCAGCAAACCCCACCAGCAGGGCGCCAGACCCAGGTAGCTTGCCGCAGGTATACAGCTGTTTGTGCTGCATCTCTAAAGTCTAAATCAACTCTATTTTCCCTGCTCTGCTCTGCTCCCTCTGCTCTGGTTTGTTCTATGTTTTCCTTGCATTACTATGTGTTCCTTAACATTAATTAATGTCTATGTATTCTTTGTGTTTTTTTTAATATTGTTAAAAGGGACCAAGAGCTGATGAAATAACATCGAAGGACTTGACATCTCTTGATGAGAAAGTTAGCCTTCAGCAGTGTTACACAAGCAAACCATACAGCGAGCAGCAACACATGAGGAAGTTGGCAGCTGTGAGTCTGTTTAATTGACCTCCTCGGAATGAAAGCATATTTTCCTATCAAATATTTATTACCCTGCTGCCCTTGCTATTAATTTGTAATTGTAACATGTACCGAGATATAGTGAGAAACATTGTTTTGCATGTTGTCCTGGTATATCACATCACAGAACTATACGAGCTTGAGAAGATTCTGGAGTTTAGTTTAGTGTAGAGATACAGCATGGAAATAGGCCCAAGTTCATGCTGACCATCAATCACCTATTCACACTAGTTTTATGTTGACCCACTTTCTCACCCACTCCCTACACACCAGAGGGCAATTTACAGAGGCCGATTTAACTACAAACCTGCCCGCAGTCTTTTAAAGACAAGTACTGCTAGGTGTACAGAGTTTGCACTTTCTCCCTGTGACCGAGTGGGCCTTCTCCAGGTGCGCTGGTTACCTCCCACATTCCAAAGACGTGCACGTTTGTAAAGTAATTGGCTTCTGTAAATTGTTCCCAGCATGCAGGATAGAACTTGTGTACCGGTGATTGCTGGTTGGCGCAGAATTGGTGGGACGAATGGCCTGTATCAACCCTGTGTCTCTAAACTAAACTAAAGGCCAAGAAGCGGTCTCCTGGGCTGTATCATGTTGTCCACCTCCTAACGACAATGGTTAAAAAGCTTCAAATAGTAAACGGAGGAGCAGCTTGGTGATAATTCAGTTGCTCTTGGTTATAAAAGTGAAAGATCTGCTGTTGGTTGCAAGTCCCCATCTATTGTCTTGGGTGGATGTGAAGGTTGCAGAGATATTAATTGAAGTGCATTGCCTTCAGAACAACAATAACAAAGCAGATAATTGTATATTCTGAGAGTTTGCCTGGGTTTCAGTCCTGACTCTGGGTGCTGTCTGTATGGAGTTTGTTCCTGAGACCATGAGGGTTTTCTCTGAGCACTCCAGTCTCCTCCCACACTCCAAAGACATGCAGGCATGTAGGTTAATTGGCTTCTGTAATATTGTAAATTGTTCCTAGTGTGTAGGATAATGTTAGTGTACAAGGTGATCAGGGACGGGGCCGGAGGGCCGTTTTCATGCTGTATGTCTAAAGTTTCTCAGTTTTAGTTCCTGCAGCCCAAAGTTGATGGTCACTGTACAGTTGTAGCTGATGATCTCAGTTGAACTCCTTGGGTCAGTAGGAACAAACCTTTGAATCAATAAGCCAATCTCCATGCTTTCCCTCTTAAGAGAAAGATAGAAATCTCGATAATGAGTATCAAATAACCAACAGGAGGATCGTGCAGTGGAAAAGCAGAAACAGGCTGTGGTGGAACAAGTGCTAGCGGATCACCTTTCCAGGTGGGTTAAGAATATGAACAACTTTGAAATATGTTTAGAAAAAAAACATTATCTGCTGCTCTCCTCTCTTTCATCTCTTCTCCACCTCCCTTCCTTTCTCCTCTTCCCCCGCCTCCCTTTCTCTTGTTTCTCCTCTCCTCCCTTCTCGCCAACCTTGTTGAACCTTGTCATTATTTTCCTCTGAGAAAGGGCCGTCATCAGTGACCCTGGACAAGATGGACAAGCCGCAGATCTGAGGCATCAGCAAACCACACTTCCTGGCCTTGGATCCACACCGCTGCGTTTCAGAAATAGAAAACTACATCAAACCGAGTACGTGTGTCTGAAACCTTGTAAGACCAAATTCTGTGTTAGTAATTATAATCATTGTGGTCAGCTGTAGGTCAATGGATAGGATTTTTAAGACGAAGCAGGCCCTTCGGCCCACCGAGGCCATGCCAACCAGTGATCATCCTATATACTAACACGATCTTATACTCGAGGGACAATTTTACAATTTACGAAAACCAACTAACCTACAAATCTGTACGTCTTTGGAATGTGGGAAGAAACTGGAGTACCCAGAGAAAATCCGTGTGGTCATAGGGAAACGTGCAAACTCGGTACAGACAGCACCCGTACTCAGGATCGAACCTGGCGACCTACACCGCTGTGCCACTGTTCCGATCTGTTTCTCTTTCCATCACTGAAATTCCAATTTGTCTGTGTTATAACTTGTGGCATGGAACAGGCTATTTGGCCCAACAAGGGGCTGTCCCACTGCAGCGACCTAATCCGCGAGTTCAAAATAATTTGCCCTCGCCTCACACTCGCAGCATGGTCGACACGAGGTCCTAGGAGGTCTTTGTAACTCTCCTTCATGTTCGAGAGTAGTCCCGGCGTACTCGAGGCCTCAGCTAGGTCGCGGCGTATTTTTCAACATGCTGAAAAATGCCCGCAAATAGAAAAAGGTTTCCACGGAAAAAATCGATATTTTTGTTACTCGTAGATTTAGTCGAAGTAGGTCGGAGTAGGTCGGCATGTTATTCGTAGGTAATCGAGGGTAGTCGAAGGTAGTCTAAGGTAGTCGTAGATACTCTTCAACATAGTCGAAGGGAGGTCGAAGGAGATCGAAGGAGGTCGTCTTCACTCTCTACTATTCGGTGTCCAATTTTCCCGAAGCTAGTCGAAGCTAGTCTTCAACTTGGTCGAAGGAGGTTGAAGGAGGTCTTCTACATAGTCAAAGGAGGTCTTCAACATGACACTTTTTCAAACTCTTCTAAACTCGCCAATTAGGTCGCCGCAGTGGGACAGCCCCTTAGGTCCATTCTAGTGTATGTGCACCAAACAAGCTGCTTCCACCATTCGTTGCTCAAACCGTTCTGCTGACCCCTCCATTCCTTCACTTCCTCATGTATTCATTGAACTTCCTTTGAATTTAATCTCTGCCATTTTCCACAACAGCTGTCAATGGAAGGGAACTCCACATTCCAACCACACTGTAGGTAAAAGGTTTTTATGCAAATTTCCCTGTTTTGGATTTATTGATGAGTTTTGTTTTGATTGCTTTTATAGAGTGAAGACAAGTTCAACATTGACTGAAAATCTACTCTCGAACAAGTTGCGATTTGACGCCCGGATTATTTCAAAGTTAGTCAAATCTTTAATTGTTCTTGTTACACATGGTTAATAGATTAGTTGGCCAAAACTGATTTGCTTTTAAAAGTTGCAGTCCTTGTATTCATCATCATTTAGGGTACAGGGTCAGAACCTTTTCCTAGGGTGGAAATGTTAAAGACTAGATTTAGTTTAGAGAAACAGTGCAGAATGAGTCCCTTCGGCCCACCAAGTCCGCAACGACCGACGATCCCCGTACACTAGCCCTATCCTACACACTATGGACAATTTACAATTTTACCAAAGCCAATTAACCTACCAACCTGTACGTCTGGAGTGTGGAAGGAAACTAGAGCACCCGGAGAAATCCATGTGGTCATAGGGAGAACGTACAAACTCCATACAGACAGCATCCATAGTCAGGATCGAACCTGTGTCCCAAGCGCTGTAAAGCAGCAACTCCACCGCTGCACCACTGCGCCGCACCAAATGTCATCGATCCACATTCTCCAGAAATGCTGCCTGACCTGAGTTACTGCAGCACTTTGTGTCTTTTTTAGTACATTAGAGTTAATTTCTTGAAGATTTAATGCTAGTTTATATGCTCTGTGAGTATGGTCAAAGCATTGTGTCAATGGCTCTAGTGCTGTAGTGCGACCTGTGACTTAGACTGGTCTAGTGAGGCTCTGCGCTGATATCACCCTGTACAACAGGCGGCATGCCTAATGTGTATGCACTTTTCTCTTCAACCAGAAATGGACGGGATGCATGCAGACAACTAATTGGTTTCTTCTTTGCATTCGACAAGTCCCTCACAGTGTATGAATATCGCCAGTTTGGGAAAAATAGGTAAGTCTTCCGCAACAATGTATTGGTGCCGCAGATGCTAAATACAAATTAAATCATGGATTGGAGAGGACCTGATCCAACCATGAGGCAGTTTTCCATCCCTACCAGCCACCACCACCAGTCATCCCCATCTCAATACTTATCAATACTCTTTAATCAATACTTACCTATAATTGATAGACTTGCTGTATATTTTGTGATTCAGACTTCTGGAAGTAATTGCATTTTAACACTCCTTTTACACCCACAGGAAATCTCAAAAGAGTTTTACAGCAAATGAAGCACTTTGAATTGTGATCACTTTGTAGGGGTAATTAGTTTGCACAAAGCATGCTCTCATAAACAGCAAGTAATAACTCATCAGATAAATAGTTGCAGGACAGTTGAGTCAGTGTTAATTGTTGCCCAGGATATCTCTGCCCAATATCCACTTAAGTGAATAGACAATGATTCAGTTTAATGTTTTATTTTAAAGCTAGTTCCTCCTGATAGAAATGTATAAGAGGCAGAGATAGGGGTAAATAGTCAGAACATTTTGCCCCAGGGTGGAAATATCAAAGACTAGAAGACATAGCTTCAAGGTGAGATGTGCAAAGTTTAAAGGAGATAACGAGAGTTTGTCGGCACTGAGCCTGAACTCCCTGGAGTTTAGAAGAATGAGTGGGGACCTCATTGAAACATGCAGAATAGTGAAAGGCTTGGATAGCATGGATGTGGAGAGGATGTTTCCACTAGTGGGAGAGACTAGGACTAGAGGACATTGTCTCAAAATTAAAGGACGTTCTTTTACGAAGGAGATGAGGTGAAATTTCTTTAGTCGGAGGGTGATGAATCTGGATTTCTGAAGGCTGTGGAGGTCAAGTCTGGATATATTTAAGGCAGGGATAGATAGATTTTTGATTAGTACAGGAGTCAGAGGTTATGGGGAGAAGGCAGGAGAATGGGGTTGGGAGGGAAAGTTAGATCTGCCATGATTGAATGGCGGAGTAGACTTGATGGGCCGAATGGCCTAATTCTGCTCCTATCACTGCATGACTTTATGAGATTAGCGAGGCAAGTTTTTTTTTCACACAAAAGGTGGTGGGTGCCTGGAACGCGCTGTTAGGGGTGGTGGTGGAGATAGATGCTATAGGTGCATTTAAGATGCTGGACAAAGTGCTGGAGTTACTGAGTGGGTTAGGCAACATTGCTTGAGGGCATGGAGAAGCGACATTTCTGGTTGGGACTGTACATTTGGAATTTCTGATGGTAACATTTGCTCACTTTCTTCAGGACAAATGCTCTTCCATTAATTCAGAGAGGCGTTTACTGTCATCATTACGGTAGGCGAAAGGGAAGACAATATGACATTGGTGATTTCTGTACGGTAGGTTGTACAATCTAAGAGCTACTCAGCCAAACATTCAGCCCATTAAAAGTGCATTGATTGTTGTTTTAGTTTTAGAGATACAGCGTGGAAACACATCCCTTCGGCCCACCAAATCCATGCCACAGTTCTGTCTTACACACTAGGGACAATTTACAGAGACCAATTAACCTACAAACCTGCACTTATTTGTAATGTGGGAGGAAACCAAAGCACCCAGAGAAAACTCATGTGGTCACGGAGAACGTACAAACATCATGTAGGCAGTACCTGTAGTCAGGATCGAACCCTCTTTTGCTAATTTCCTCACCCGCCATTAATGCATGCACTTTGCTGTTTAGTATTTCTGTTTTCCAAATAACCCACTGCATTTTGCAAAGGTCCCAATCCAGAGACCTGGAGTAATGAAGAGAATACATTAGTCCAAATCACACCTTGTGTTAATTAATGAAATGATTTGAAATTAGAGGCTATTATCCGTAAATGATGTTTGTGGAATATTTGGATTATTAGACAATACTTTAGACTTTGGAGATAGAGCACGGAAACAGGCTCTTCGGCCCATCGAGTCTGTGCCAACCAGCAAGCATCGTTTACACTAATACTATCTAACATACTGATTTTCTGAAGCCAATTAACCTACAAACCTGTACCTCTGTGGAGTATCACGTACAAACTCCATACAGACAGCATCCATTGTCTCTGGAGCTGTAAGAAAGCAACTCTTCCGTTGTGCCACCGTGCTGCCCTAAATATTCTAATCATAAAAGGACCCATCTGATTCACTTATGGACTTTCAGGGAAGAAAATCTCTGTGCCATCTAGTCTGCTGGAGTGGGACTGGAAACATATTATGTAGATACAACTAACTGCAGATGCTGCTTTACAAAGATTACAAGGTAATGGAGAAACCCAGCGGGTCAGGCAGCATCTCTGGAGAACATGGATGAGTGACTCATGGTCCAGGATTCTTCTTCAGACTCAAAAGGTCTGTCTTCTTCATTGTTGCAGGGTGCAAACCTGACTTTTCTGACAACAGAACATGTTGGTCTCCCTGCAAGTGTCCAGGCAAACCAGTTACTAACGCTACGGATCACCGGTGTTGATGAACTGGCAAAGCACGCATTGCTGTAAGTTGTCATTGTGTCTCTTGACCAAAGAAAACTTGTATACAATATGTAATAATTGGAGAATGTTTCCGAAGTTCAATCCCCTCCACACCGTGTTTCCTACCGTAACCATTTGCAGCTCAAGATCCTTCACTCATTGGGCTCTAGACTCAAAGTCAGTGTAGAACCAGACCCTTCAGCCCAACTTGCCCGCACCAACCAACATGTCCCATCTACACTAGTCCCACCTGCCCACGCTTGGCCCATAACCCCCTAAACCTATCCCATCCATGTACCTGTCCAAACGTCTCTTAAATGTTATGCTAGTAGCTGCCTCAACTACCTCCTCCAGCAGCTCGTTCCACCAGCCTTTGTGTAAAAAAACTAATCCCTCGGGTTCCTATTAAATCTTTTCCCCTCACCTTAAACCTATGTCCTCTGATTCTCGAGTTATCCAATATTGTCCCTATTGTGTGTACGATAGTGTCAGGATGCGGCGATCGCTGGTCGGCTGGTCGGACTCAGTGGGCCTAAGTGCCTGCTTCCGCGCTGGATTACTAAACTAAGTTACATGCAAGGAAGCTACAGAGTCATGGAATGACAAAATATCACAATTCATACAGTGATTATTATGCCCTAAGCATCATTAAATGTAATATCCATCATCCTGTTATAACCTATTCCTCCAAAATAATTTGTTGCAGAACAAGTGGCAATCCTTCCTTGAGTAAGCAAGAACTTGATGACAGAAATATCCTTCGGTCTACACAAGGTAAGGTCCAGATGTATTTATGGTGTAAAAGCAGCAAATTACTTCTGTATGTTCAAACCAAGCTGAACATAAATTGATTCACATTGAACATTAACATTGAAACCAAGCTGAACATTAATTTACAATGTTTCCACATTTTGTTGCACCATAAGTTTGTGTGGAGTTTGCACGTTCTCCTTGTGACCGCGTGGGTTTCATCTGGGTGCTCCAGTTTCTTCCCACATCCCAAAGACGTGCAGGTTTGTAGGTTAATTGTCCCCTGTAAATTACTCCTGGTGTGTATGGAGTGGTGAGAAAGTGGGATAACAGAGAACTAGTGTGAACGGATGATTGGTATGGGCCGAAGGGGCTGTTTCCACGCTGTATCACAAAACTAAAATTAAACTAAAATTAAACTAAACTAAACTAAAACTACCTGTGAGCAATTCTTGATTAATTTATTTGGTGAAAAAGTAATCATCAAAAGTCCTTTTACATGTAAGAGTTATTCATTTTTCTATATCTCCCTTTCAAAGCATTGTTGAAAGAAAGACTGAAGAACAGAGGTGTCCGCACTTTGACAGGACTGGGCAGGTTGCTCCGGCAGCGGGATTCAAGTGGGAATGGAGTGCTGGTTAAAGGGGAACTGCAACAAGCTCTGAAGGAGTTCCATTTAGAGCTTCCTAATGAGGTCTGTACAAACTGCCACTTGTACTTTTATAGTCGTAAAATGTCAAAAGAAAAAAACGGCACGGTGGCGCAGCGGATAGAGTTGCCGCCTCACAGCGCTAGAGACCCGGGTCCGATCCTGACTACAGGTGCTGTCTGTACGGAGTTTGCACATTGTCTCTGTGACTGAGAGTGTTTTCTCTGGGTACTCCGGGTTCCTCCCACACTCCAAAGACGTACAGGTTTGTAGGTTAATTGGCTTTGGTAAAATTGTCCTTGGTGTGTAGGATAATGCTAGTGTACGGGGTGATTGCTGATTGGCGTGGACTCGGCGGGACGAAGGGCCTGTTTCCGCACTGTATCTCTAAAGTCTAAAGTAAAGCCTAAACGTCACAAAGTGCTCTACTGGATCATGACCAAACAGTAATTGATAACAAGCCGTGTATAAGGTGACCAAATGCTTGGTCAAAGAGCCTTAAGGGAGGAGAGGAAAGCTTGGAGGTTTCAGTTATCTGAAGTCATTGGAGTGAAGGAAATCAGATGTGCTTAAGCGTTTGGCTGAGCAGAGATAACATAGCAAGTTGTAGGACAGCATAGTGGCGCATCTGGTAGAACTACTGCCTCATGGTACCTGGGTTTGTACATTCTCCCTGTTACTGTGGGGGTTTCCACCGGGCGCTCCGGTTTCCTCCTACATCCCCAAGATGTGCCGGTTTGTAGGTTAATTGGCCTCTGGAAATTCCCCCTACTGTGTAGGGAATGGGTGAAAAAGTGAGATAACATAGAACTAGTGTTAAAAACTGTTCACAAAAATGTTCTCCTTTTTGTAGGATTTTGAGTCTATTTGGTTAATACTGGACCAGGACCGCAAGGGCAAAGTGGACTACAACCAGTTTATCCAGGCCTTCGTTGGAGAAATGAATGAGTTTCGAAAATCATTTGTTCGTAAAGTAAGAACAATATGTTTCTCTTTCATTTTGCTGTTGTTTTGAAATAGAAAACAAAAAACACTGCCGATGCTGGATGTCTGAAATCGAACCAAAAGATTCAGGTGACAGGTAACATTTGGACGAGTACATGGTTAGGATACGTTTCGAGGGATATGTGCCAAATGTAGGCAGGTGGGACTAATGTAGATGGGACATGTTGGCCGGTGTGGGCATGTTGGGTTGAAGGGCCTGTTTCCTGCTGTATAACTCTATGACTATGTTGTGACCACGTCTCTGTTACATCTGTTATATCACCGTTTATTTTCACAGGCTTATATGAAGCTTGATCCAAATAAGACTGGCAGCATCTCGGTGAATGATATTAGCAAGTTCTATAATCCAAAGAAACACCCTAAAGTCTTATCAGGTAATGTTAAGAATCCACACAGTAAATATGAATTTTCTACTTTTTTACCCTGGGGTTTCACCATCTGCACTTTTTAAAAAATTGCCTTTGGGCTCGGACCTATTTTTTTCATTCCTGGCCTTTGTCCAACAATCTGCCTATCAAAAAGAAAACCCTCAGATAGACACAAAGTGCTGGAGTAATTCAACGGGTTAGGCAGCGGCTCTAAAGAAAATGGATTGGTGTCGTTTCGGGTCGGGACTCTTCTTCAGAGATGCTGCCTGACCCACTGAGTTACTCTAGCACTTTGTGCCCTCGCGTATTGTCAAGTGTCCCGACCTGAAATGTTGCCTGTCCATGTTCTCCAGAGATGCTGCCTGACCTGTTGAGTTACTGCAGCGTTTTGTGTCTTTTGTAAATATTAATTATTACTCTGAGTGGACGCAGCCCAGACCATCACACAAACCAACCTCCATTCCATTGATTCCATCTACACTTCACGCTGCCTCGGCAAGGCCAACAGCATAATCGAGGACCAGTCTCACCATGGTCACTCCCCTCTTTTCCCCTCTCTCATCAGGCAAGAGATAAAGAAGTGTGAAAACGCACACCCCCAGATTCAGGGACAGTTTCTTCCCAGCTGTTATCGGGCAACTGAACCATCTTATTACCAACTCGAGAGCAGTCCTGACCTACCACCTACCTCATTGGAGATTATCTTTCATCGGACATTGCTAGACTTTATCTTGCACTAAACATTCATTCCTTCATCCTGTATCTGTGCACTGTGCACGGTTAGATTGTAAACGTGTAGTCTTTCCGCTGACTGGAAAGCAGGCGACGAAAAAAGCTTTTCACTGACCTCAGTACACGTGACAATTAACTAAACTAACCTAACCTCCCCAGAAGTGAATTCTCGACTTTAGTGACCACAGAGTCACAGGGGGATGCAATAAGCCCTTCAGCCCATGACCATCATGTACCCCTTTACACCAACCCTGTGCTAATTGCACTTTAGTCTCCCCACATTCCCATCAACTAATCCCACCTAAGGGGCAGTTTACAGTGGCCAGTTACCCAACAAACCCACACATCTTTGGGATGTTGGAGGAAACCCATGCTGTCACTGTGAAAATATGCAAACTCCAAACAGTTAGCATCTAAGGCCAGGATTGAACCCAGGTTACTGCAGGCATGAAACACCGGCTCAACAGACTATCGCTGTGTGACACTCGTGTCTATAATGTTCAGATATACAGCATGGTAACAGGCCCTTAGGCCCACCGAATCTCCATCAATCACCCATTCAAGACACTGATTCCAAGTGATCCTACTTTCTTATCCATTCCCTACCCAACGGGGGCAATTTACAGAGGGCCAATTAACCTACAAATTTGCACCTCTTTGGGTTGTGGGAGGAAACTGGAGCACCTGGAGGAAACCCATGTTGTCAAAGGGAGAACGTGCAAACTCCACACAGACAGCACCCGAGGTCAGCATAGTGGGCGTAGCGGTAGAGTTGCTGCCTTACAGCGCCAGAGACCCGGGTTTGATCCTGACTATGATTGCTGCCTGTATGGAGTTTGCACGTTCTCCATGTGACCGCGTGGTTTTTATCCAATTTCCTCCCACACTCCAAAGACGTACAGGTTTGTAGATTAATTGGCTTTGGTAAAAAATGTATATTGTCCCTAGTGTGTAGGATTGTGCTATTGTACGGGGTGATCGCTGGTAGGCCGAAGGGCCTGTTACCGTGCATATCTCTAAAGTCAGGATCAAACCCGAGTCTCTGACGCTGTGAGGCAGCAACTCACCAGCTGTGCCACTGTGCTGCCCTTTTTTTTAATTGCCTTGTTGTTTTACATTTAATTTTTCACCAAGTCTAGTTTCTCAGTGCTCCCCATCCCTATCCCAGATTCCTGACCATTTGCCGGACTGACGAGGTTCTGTTTACCGTTGTGTTGCAGGTGAATCCACAGAGCAGCAAATCCAGTCAGCGTTCCTGGACACCCTCCAGCAGGGCTCTGCCAGCTCCAAAGAAGTGACTTACTGTGAATTTGAATCCTATTACGAGGGGCTCAGCCTCGGGATTGCAAATGATGAGGATTTTAGCAACATCTTGAGAAACTGCTGGGGGGTTTGAGACTGAGGGCAAACTGGGTCAAGTCAGACGGACCACGACTACGGAGCAAGTTTTGTGTTGATGTGCCACTTATTAATAATGCCTTAAACCTGGCTACAGCACAGAACTCTGATGCAACACTGCAAAGAGCTTTGACGTTTAGGTCAGCCATAGTTTAGCTCCAAAGAAAGGCACAAAGTGATGGAGTAACTCTGCGGGTCAGGCAGCATCTCTGGAGAACGGATAGGCGATGTTTTGGTTCGGGATCCTGCTTCAGATAGATTTCAGGAGGGCAGAAAAGAAAGCTGGAATAGAGATGGGGCAGGAACGAGCATGGACACAGCATGTAACAAAATATATGCATGATTCAAGGATTTGGATCAATGAATGGAGAAAGCACGTCCTAAAGAGCAAAACAATATTTATTAAAGCAAAATACAAGTAAAATACAGAAAAACTATCAACTAACTGTACAAAATAACGCCCTTCTGCTCTCTCTCTCTCCCCCCCTCTCTCTCTTCCCCCTCTCTCTCTTCCCCCTCTCTCTCTTCATCTTTCCCTCTCTCTCTTCCCCCTCTCTCTCTTCATCTTTCCCTCTCTCTCTTCCCCCTCTCTCTCTTCATCTTTCCCTCTCTCTCTTCCCCCTCTCTCTCTTCCCTCTCTCTGTCTCTATCTCTCTCTGTTCCCCATCTCTCTCTCGCTCTCTTTCCCCCTCTCTCTCTCTTCCCCCTCTCTCTTCCCCCTCTCTCTGTTCCCCCTCTCTATAGACCCCCCCTCTCTCTCTCTCCCTCTCTCTTCCCCCCCCCCTCTCTCTCTCTCTCCCCCCCCCTCTCTCTCTCCCCCCCCTCTCTCTCTCTCTCCTCTCTCCCCTCAAAGGTGAAGCTTGACTCTAGCAGTGGAAGCATGCACCTATAAAGCTCTTTGAAATCTTTCTATCCCATCCCCCTGCAGTCAGTCTGAAGAATGGTCCCGGATCTGAAACGTCACCCATCCATGTTCTCCAAAGATGATGCCTGACCCACTGAGTTACTACAGCATTTTGCATCTTTCTTTGGTATACACCAGCATCTGCAGTTCCTTGATATTACAGTGTAGTTTAGCTCCACTAGTTATTTAAAATATTTTATTTCTTTCAGCTGACTTTTCCTGGTACTAGATGAAATGGGAATCTGTGCCAAGAAGGAAGTGCTTGAAATTTTCTGCCCACTAATGAGTTTATATAGACAGAGTTGAGAGTGGACCCATTGGACGTGCCTATCCGGACAATGCCAATGAAGACCCCTGACTTCTAATCTTTCACCTGAATGTTTACTTGTTCTCCAGTTGATTTTATGCAAGATGTGTTTTTGTTCCAAGCACTTGTATTCATGAGACCATAAATTAAAAACATTGAAAACCCCAGATATTTTCTATGTTCATTCTGGTCTACAGGACCTGAGTGTTGGTGTTGATTGATGAACGTGGGTATGCGGAGAACAGAGGGACATGGATCGCATGCAGGTATTCTCCTGTGACCACGTGGGTTTTCTCTGGGTGTTCCGGTTTCCTCCCACGTACCAAAGACGTGCAGATTTGTAGGTTAATTGGTTTCTGCTAAATTGTCCCTACTGTGTAGGATAGATCAAGTGTATGGGGGTGATCTGTGGGACGAAGGGGCCTGTTTCCGTGCTTTATCTCTAAAACCAAAAATGAACTATGAGGAGAGAAACATTCAATGTTTTAGGTTTACAGTGGTTCTAATGTTTTGCAGAGTACACATGAAAATCTGCTGGTGTATTTTCAGTCACACCTGAAGTCAGAAAAGGTTGGGGGAATTGTAATTTTTCTTTGTATACCAGGCTCCAAGTATTAATCCCTCTTTTAGATAAATGTAAAAGATGCTGGGGTAGTTTCTGTTACAGTTCAATTATGCTTTATCTGGAACTGCATGTAGCTGACAGTCGCCCATAGTGACTCACCTTGTGTGTTTCCTAATGGACGCTCTCTTTACAATAGCGTGTGTTATCTCTCACACACACACAGCCTTGCTGTAATCTACATTATACAATGCAGATTATATTATACAATGTATATTGTGGTGAGGCCACATTTAGAGTATTGTGTTCAGTTTTGGTCACCCTGAAGTAGGAAAGATGTTAAGTTGGGAAGGGTCCGAAAAAGATTTATGAGGATATTGCCAGGACTCGGGGGGCCTGAGCTACAGGGAGAGGTTATGCAGGTTAGGACTTTATTCCTTGGAGCATAAGAGGATAAGAAGCGATCTTATAGTGCTGTCTGTACGGAATTGGCATGTTCTCCCTGTGACCGCGTGGGTTTTCTCTGGGTGTTCCGGTTTCCTCCCACACTCCAAAAATGTGCTGGTTTATAAGTTAATTGGCTTTGGTAAATTGTAGGATAGAACTAGGTGTATGGGGCGATTGTTGGTTGGCGCGGACCGAAGGGCATGTTTCCACACTGTATCTCTAAATAGGCTTAAGGTGAGGGGGGAAAGGTTTAATAAGAACCTGAGGGGCAACTTTTTTTACACAAAAGGTGGTAGGTATAGGGAAAAAGCTGCCGGAGGACATAGTTGAGGGAGCTGCTATAATAACGTTTAAGAAACATTTAGACAGGTACTTGGATAGCACACGTTTAGAGAAATATTGGCCAAACGCAGGCAGGTGCGACTAGTGTAGATGGGACATGTTGGTCGGCGTGGGCAAGTTGGGCCGAAGGGCCTGTTTCCACGTCGTACGACTAAAATACATTGTCCGAGGTAAGATTCCTGTGCATTAACAGATAATTACTGTTGCACACATGATGCAACATATTCCAGGCACCGGACCCGGCCAGCGGCGCAGGCGCTTTTACACCTAGCTCCAGAGGAGCCGCTTGAGAGGGAGAGGGTGAAGGCCGTGGCATTGCAACCCGTGCATGCGTTTGCGGTTGCACCGGTGCAAGCCGCGCTGCGGGGCGGCTGCAGGAAGGCGATGCAGCGCCTGGGGACGGTGCAGCAGAAAATCCCGTGCGCCTTCGCCACCGAGCTGCGGGACGAACCGAGCACCAAGCGGCCCGGCCAGGTAAGAGGGTGCGCCGCTGCTGCAGCAATGCAAGGAAGGCAGCAATGCAAGGAAGGCAGCAATGCAAGGAAGGCAGCAATGCAAGGAAGGCAGCAATGCAAGGAAGGCAGCAATGCAAGGAAGGCAGCAATGCAAGGAAGCAACATTGCACACGTCTCTCCAGAATGCATGCATTTACTATCTCATGCGTGCAAGACAAATATCTATCATTTCCGGGGCAGAGTTACAAAGCACCGGCTTTCAGAATTTTATGTGCGACTGGTAGCTTTAATTATCGGGATTTATCCTGTTTCTCCTTCATTTAGTCACCCCTACTTCGCCCCCCCCCCCCCCCCCCCCACTTTTCTCCCCTATGCCCCACCTGGAATCACACCTCTATTTCTCCTCTCCCCCTCTCCTCCCACCGACATTCCTTCCTCCAGCTTCACAACTCTTCAATTCTTTTGTTACACTTTCAGTGTTTTCACGTGGAAACAAGATTCAAGAGAGTTTATTGTCATGGAACAAGGAACTGCAGATGCTGATTTGCAACATCAAAAAAGACACTAAGTGCTGGAATAACTCAGTGGGTCTGAAGAAGGGTCCCAACCCGAAATGCTGCCTATCCATGACCTCCAGGGATGCTGCCGCACAAAGTTACTCCAACACTTTGTGTCATATTTTTGTCTTCATCTCTGGCCTTTGTCTGACCATTTGCCTATTAATCCCACCCCCCCCCCTCACCTGTGTCCACCTATCACTTGCCAGGCTTTGTCCTGCCCTCTCCTCTCATCCAGCTTTCTCCCTCACCCTCCCCAACATCAGTCCGAAGAAGGGTCTCGACCCAAATAGTCACCTATGCATATTCTCCAGAGATGCTGCCTGATGCACTGAGTTACTCCGGCACTTTGTGCCCTTTTTAGAATAAAATGAGATTGTGTTAAATTGTGGGTGTGGTCCACTCAAAGGGGTCTGTTTCTTACCGAGTGCCGCTGTGTTATTTTATGCCCAGCAGGTTTGTGTGTTGGTTTGTGTGGTTTCCAAAGGGAAGGGATTGGTTCATTAATCCATGGGGATTTATGAAAAGAATCCCAGGAATGATCGGGCTAACATATGAGGAGCGTTTGGAGGCTCTGGACCTGTACTTGGTGGAGTATGAAGACGAGGGGGACCTCATTGAAAGGCCTGGATAGAGTTCATGTGGAAAAGATGTTTCCACTAGCGGGAGAGTCTAGGATCAGAGGGCTCAGCCTCAGAATAAAAGGATATACCTTTAGAATGGAGATGAGGAGGAATTTTTTTTAGCCAGAGGGTGGTGAATCTGTGGAAGGGCTGTGGCCAAGTCATTAGACATTATTAAAGTGAGCGCCACAGTGCTGCCTTACAGCGCCCGAGACCCGGTTTCGATCCTGACATCGGGTGCCATCTGTACAGAGTTTGTACGTTCTCCCCATGATCGCCTGGGTTTTCTCCGGGTGCTCTGGTTTCTTCCCACACTCCAAAGATGTGCAGGGTTGTAGGTTATTTGGTTTCTGTAAATTGCTCCTAATGTGTAGGATAGAACTAGTGAACGAGCGATCGTTGGTCTGCATGTACTTGATGGGCTGAAGGGCCTGTTTCCACGCAGTATCTCTAAAGCAAAAAATGAAGATTGACAGGTTCTTAATTAAGGAGGGGGTCAAAGGTTATGGGGAGAAGGCAGGAGAATGGGATTGAGAGGAAAAAATAGATTAGCCATGACAGAGCAGACTTGGTGGGCTGAATGGCCTAATTCTGCTCCCAGGTCTTACAGTGGGGCCTGTGGTCATTGGGCTGTTACTCACAAACCTGTGTTCAGTCATACAGAGTGTTGGCCACTGGAGAGCTGAGTGTGAAGGCGTTGGCAGCAGATATCCACCGGGCGATTGCCACTGAGAAAGTAGACGGCACCTGCTGCTACGTTGCCAAATACAAAGGTAATGGAACAGGTGGGCTGCCATTATCACATACCCCACAGCCAACAATGGACCATTGTGGGCTCCACCCTTCCTTGATCATCATTGGTCTTCGCATATTTAATTCATTTGTTCTATTTACCTACTATCTTTCTCGATGCCCTTTCCCCAGTATGAAGAAGGGTCTCAACCAAAAATATTAAATTTTCCTTTTCTCCAGGGATGCTGCCTGACCCACTGAGTTACTCCAGCTTTTTGTATCTGTCTTCAGCCATTTTACAATGTTTAGTTTAGTTTATTGTCAAGTTCACCGAGGTACAGTGAAAATCTTCTTGTTGCAGTCTATCCAGTTAGTGGAAAAACTATACATGATTACAATCCAGCCATCCACTGTGTACGTATACAAGATAAAGGGAATAACGTTTAATGCAAGATAAAGTCCAGTAAAGTCCGATTGAAGATAGTCCAAGGGTCTCCAATGAGGTCAGGAGTGCTCTCGATTTGGTGAGAGGATGGTTCAGTTGCCTGATAACAGCTGGGAATAAACTATCTGAATCTGGAGGTGTGCTTTTTCACACTTCTGTACCTCTTGCCTGATGGGAGAGGGGAGAAGAGGGAGTGACTGGAGTGAGACACGTCCTTGATTATGCTGCTGGCCTTGCCGAGGCAGCGTGAAGTATAGATGGAGTCACAGGAAGGGAGGTTGATTTGCGTGATGGTTTGGGCTGCGTCCACAACTCTGCAATTTTGTGTGGTCTTGGATGGAGTGGAAAAACACAAAAAGTGGAAGAGTTGTGCCTAGTGAGAGAGGTTGTCAAAAGATTCAACAGGATATCGATTGGAAATATTTGTGGAGAAATTGCAGATGGAGTTTAATCCAAACTAGTGTGATTGCTACAATTTGGGAGTAAAATGTAAGGGAACATGTACAGTGAATGGCAGGAGCCTTGGGAACATTGATGTACAGAGGGATCAGTGGTAGAGTTGCTGCCTTGCATAGCTTGTACGTTCTCCCTGTGACAGCGTGAGTTTTCTCCTAGTGCTCCGGTTTCCTCTCATAGTTCAAAGACGTACAGGTTTGTAGGTTAATTGGCTTCAGTAAATTGTCCCAAGTGTGTAGGATAGAATAGTGTACGGGTGATTGTTAGTCGGCGTGGACTCGGTGGGCTGAAGGGCGTTTCCGCTCTGTATCTCTAAACTACACAAACACAAATATCTTGTGCTGCAAGTCCACAGCTCCCTGAAAATAGTAAGACAATTGATTGGGTGGAAAAGGCATATAGTATGCTTGCCTTTATAGAAACATAGAAAATAGGTGCAAGAGTAGGCCATTCGGCCCTTCGAGCCTGCACCGCCATTCAATATGATTATGGCTGATCATCCAACTCAGTATCCTGTACCTGCCTTCTCTCCATACCCCCTGATCCCTTTAGCCACAAGGGCCACATCTAGCTCCCTCTTAAATATAGCCAATGAACTGGCCTCAACTACATTCTGTGGCAGAGAATTCCAGAGGTTCACCACTCTATGTAAAAAATGTTTTTCTCATCTCAGTCCTAAATGATTTTCCCTTTATCCTTAAATTGTGACCCCTTGTTCTGGACTTCCCCAAAATCGGGAACAATCTTCCTGCATCTAGCCTGTCCAACCCCTTAAGAATTTTGTAAGTTTCTATAAGATCCCCCCTCAATCTTCTAAATTCTAGCGAGTACAAGCCGAGTCTATCCAGTCTTTCTTCACATGAAGTCGGGGTATTTATCAGTCAGGGTAACTGAATATAAAAGTCGGAATGTCATATTGCAGGTTTCTAAAATTTTATTAGGCCACATTGGAGTACAGGTGCACAACCTTTTATCCGAAGATCCAAATAACGAAAACCTCCAAATAGCGGCCATTTTTTCGGTCCTTGAAGAAAGGTCCTTGAAAACGTTCACCGAGGGCGGCCCGCAGAGGTGACAGCGGAACCTCCAGTCGGTCCTCGAAGAAAGGGGAACTAAATCCCCATTCATAAAAGAGAAGGTGAGGGTATATTGCGCGGGAGGGTTAATAATTGACAATATGCTGCTGCCTGCCCGCTGAGTTAAAAAGTTCCCACGGTAGACTCACGATACACAGTGTTTCGTGAGTCTTGCGTGGGAACTTTTTAACTCAGCGGGGCAGGCAGCAGCAGATTGTCGCTCGCTTCAGTATCACCCCACCTACACCCCTCTGCTTCCCGGCCATGTGTGTGACCCCTTCCCTTCCCTCTCCAGCTCCCCGCCCATTTCACCGGCGCGGGGGCTTTGCACTGTCTTCACGTCGGTGATTGCAGCAGGACCGTGCCAGTCACCGGAGACGTCAGGACCAACGGGACACCGACCCCCAGGCCCACCGCAAGCACAGAGATCCCAGAGACCCACAGCCAGCAGCAGCCCAGCCCCGTTCCAACTGCAGAGGAAAACTGCAAACTGGCCGGAGACGTCAGGACCACCAGAAGCCGTTCCCCGAGCTGCGCCCCCTCATCGGGACACCGACCCCCAGGCCCACTGCAAGCACGGAGATCCCAGAGACCCACAGCCAACAGCAGCCCAGCCCAGCCCCGCTCCAACTACAGAGGAACCTGGGTTGCGGATGACGGGGCGCAGCTCGGGGCGTCGTAGGGGCCCATCGGGGAGCGGGTTCCTGTTGGTCCTGACGTCTCCGGCCACCTGCCATCCTCCGGGAACTGTACCGCCCTTGCAGGAGAGTGGGGTTGTTTGCAGTTGCAGAGGGAGGGGGCAAGGGCGGTACAGTTTCCAGTCTCAGCTTCAGTCCAGGGGGGGTGGCCGGAGACGTCAGGACCAACGGGACACCGACCCCCAGGCCCACTGCAAGCACGGAGATCCCAGAGACCCGCAGCCAGCAGCAACTCCAGCCCAGCCCCGCTCCAACTCCAGAGGAACACGTAGGGGCAGAAGCTGATGGTGTGCAAGGTACGTCTTGTTCTTGGGGTGGCGGATGAGGGGGCGCAGCTCGGGCTGTGGGCAAACTGCCACTTGTCGCCGTAGCGGCCCATTGGGGAGCGGATTCCTCTGGAGTTGGAGGGGGAGGGGGGTATTGTGCTGTTTGATCGCCCCCTGCTATCCCAGGGACAGGGAGACACATCGGCTTTTTAGACTGGTGGGCAATCACTTCCAAAGTTCTGCCCACACAGTCAGTACACCTCTCCTACACTGCATTTCATACAAACATTTATTCTGCAAGAAAAAACTACATTGAAGACTCAAACTCGCGACCGAGTTTACTGCCGGGATCAAGGCGCAAACTCACGACCTTGCGGATATGAGCCGAGCACTCTACCACTGAGCCAGCCATTAAAATCTACACTAAAAAAATTCCATTCCTAAGACCGACAAATTCTGAATTACGAAAAGTGTCTGGTCCCAAGGCTTTCGGATAAAAGGTTGTGCACCTGTATTCTGTGCAAATCTGGGTGCCTTATTACAGGAGAGGTGTTGAGCCTTTGGAGAGGGAGCACAAGAGGTTCACCAGGATGTTGCCAGGATGGGAGGGGATTAGCTATAAAGAGAGGTTGGATAAATTTGGACTCTTTTCTCGAGAGTGTTAAAGGTGGAGGGAGGGGTGACAAAATGGTTGTGTATAAAATTATAGAGGCGTAGTTAGGGGAGGTAGAGAGTTTCCTGGGGTGGAAATGTCAAATTCTGGAGGGTATCACTTTAGGGTTTATCGGAGATGTGTGGCACAAGACCTTTATACAGAGAATGGTGGGGGCCTAGAACGAGCTGCCTGCGATGGTGGTAGAGGCAGGTACGATGGTGGTGTTTAGACAGGTTCATGATATGCAGGGAGCGGAGGGATTATGGATCATGTGCACGCAGAGGAGATTAGTTAACTAGGCGTCACTATCAGCACAGATATTGTGTTGTGTTGCTGTTCCTGTGCTGTATTGTTCTCTGTTCTAACTCGTTGAACTGTTGGGTTACTGAGTTTTGTGGTTGTTGCCAGATTCGCCATACCTCTGGGCACGACTGGATCGAAAACCGACCAAACAAGCTGAGAAACGATTCAGGAAGTTTCAGTCTTCAAAGTCGGGCTCTGGTAAATGACAATCCTCCTCTTCCACCCGTAGGTACGGGCACCTCCCCCTGCGACAATCAGTCATACAGCGTGAAAACAGGTTTAGTTTAGTTTAGAGATACAGCGCGGAAACAGGCCCTGCGGCCCACCCAGTCCCCGCCGACCAGCGATCCCCGCACACGAACGCTGTCCTACACACATTAAGGTCAATTTAACCTGCAAACCCGTACGTCTTTGGACTGTGGGAGGAAACCTAAAGATATTGGAGAAAACCCACGCAGGTCATGGGGAGAACGTACAAACTCCGTACAGACAAGCACCAGTAGTTAGGATCGAACCTGGGTCTCTGGTGCTGTAAGGCAGCAAGTTTACCGCTTCGACCCGACTCGCCCACGCCAATCAACATGCCCCATCTACACTAGTCCCACCTGCCTGCGTTTGGCCCATAACCCTCTAAACCTGCCTACAGTTTCTTAAACGTTGCGATGTTACCTGCTTCAACTACTTCCGGTAGCTTGTTCCACACACTCACCACCCTTTGTGTAAAAAAAGTCACCCCTTAGGTCAGGTTCCAATTAAATCTTTCCCCCCTCACCATAAACCTACTGTATGCTCTCGGGTTCTTGATTCCCCTACTCTGGTGCCTACCCGATCTATACACCTCTATAAGGCAGAAAAGGTGGAGGGGAGGAGGGAGTGTAGTGGAAGGTGTGTGATGGGATGTCAAGGAAGGTACTGTCACAATGTTAAAGCTGCTAGAGGAGATAGTTGAGGCAGGTACTATAACAACATTTAAAAGACATTGGGTGGGTACATGGATAGGAAAGGTTTAGAGGGATATGGGCCAAACGCATGCAGGTGGGATTAGTTGGTCTGCGTGGGTAGGTTGGGTTGACGTGTCTGTTTCCATGCTGTCTGACTCTGACTCAAAGAGAAGGTAACTACTGGTGCAAGGTAAATGGAGAGGCTGCTCGTGAGGCAAGGAGCAAGGATGGCGGTGAGGGATTATGAATGGCAACACCTGAATTGTTACAAACAGTTGGTCTGTGAAAACTAAAGGGAAGGCTTTGCAATATGAAACTGAATCTTAGATACAAGTCCCGGGGGTTGGCATGTTAAAGCCAGGTTTGATTAGCTTGAAGTCAGTGAGAAGGTGAGAGGAACAACGTTTAAAGGGGATGTGTTGGACATGTTTTTTACACAGAGGGTGTTGAGTGCCTGGAACACGCTGCTGGGAGTGACATAGAACAGGGTGTAACAGTGGACATTTCTTCCTCAGAGTTCACTTGGAACTTCGGTGAAGACTTCCGGAAGGTTCCAGAGGCCTGGATTCCGGCACACGGAGTGGCCCAGTCAGAGGGCTGCCCGCTGCCAGATGAGAACGGACATATTCCCGGTGAGAAGGGACATGTTTTATTTCTCACTGACGGCCCTGGCGTAACTTACTGCGATGTGTGTTGTTAACGTTTGTCCTTGGTCCCAAAGGTTGGATTCCAGTGGAGAAGGGAAGTAAACAGCACTGTTGGCATCTCTCCTCTGTGAACTATGAGACGGGATCCACCCTGGTCTTGCGCCTGCACTCTGGGAAGAATCTTCTAGAAATTACCATTGTTCCCTTAATGGAGCTGCTTGAACGGACATTGGAGCTCGTGGGAACTCACATTAATGGCAATCCATATGGTAGGAACACTTGTACTGTGGACTTTGTAACTTTTAAAAACTTTTAAAATAACTTGCATAACTAAAGGGCCTGTCCCACTGTACGAGGTAATTCAAGAGTTCTCCCGAGTTTTCCCCTGATTCGAACACGGAGAATGTCCGTAGTGGGGCCGTAGGAGTTCGTCGATGTCTCGTAGCGGCTCGTACGAGTAACGGTAGGTACTTGGGAAATCCGGTAAACTCGTGACGTTTTTTCAACACTGAAAAATGTCCATGAGTAAAAAAAATACTCGTGATGAAAGAAATTGTTACTTTTTACTCGTACGAGCCGCTACGAGACATCCACGGACTCCTACGGACCCGCTATGGACATTCTCCGAGTTCGAATCGGGAAAACTCGGGGGAACTCTTGAATTACCTCGTAGAGTGGGACAGGCCCTTTACTTTTAATTTTTTAACTTTTTGTCACTTTTTAAACTTTTAATTTTAATTTTATTTACTTTTTTAATAACGTACAACTTTTCTTTTTTACTCTTAATAACTTTTATTTTATTATAACTTTTTATAACTTTTGAAACTTTTTATTTAAATTGTTTTAATTAAAAACTTTTATTTTCATTTTTACTCTTTTAATATTGTTTGAACTTTTTTATAATAACTATTGAAACTTTTTATTTTCATTTTTAGCTTTTGAAACTTTAGCTTTTTAAATGTTTTAACGTCTTTTCAAACTTTTTATTTTACTTTTTTAATGTTTTAATAACTTTAAACTTTTAATACTTTTTAATTTTAAAGTTTTTTAATCTTAGTTTATTGAACGATTGTAAACGGTTCTGTGGCGTGCGGATGGGAAGCAGTGAGCGGTGGCATTGATGGTCTCTTCCCCCCCTCTCTTCAGGCCTCGGGAGCAAGAAGCGACCCCTCCACCTCCTGGTTTGCCATGGGTCTCTGCCAATCGAGAACCCGCCACGTCTTGAGCTGATGGACATGGCCGCCTGGTTCAAGGAGAGTGAGACTGCGAGGGTGGAAGGGATTGTGTGGCACTGTGCGGCCGGCACCCTCGTTAAAGTGAGTGAAACGTCAGAGGTGGAGTCGCATTTAGTGCCGTCTGCACACGTGCAAGTGAGGGAGGGACAAGGAACTGCAGGTGCTGGATTACAAAAAAATACAAGGTCCTGGAGGAACTCAGCGGGTCAGATAGCATCTCTGGAGAACGTGGATAGGCGATGTTTCGGGTCAGGACCCTACTTCAGACTTACTCCCCGGCGAGGATTATGCTGGAGAGGATGTAGATAACCTGGTAGTTCTGTTAGAGAACTGTAGAAAACTTGGTTCAAGTTTGTTTAATTAAACTTTTTCACTTATAGTCATGTGGCACGAAAACGCCTTTCTGCCCAACTTGTCCGCGCTGACCAACATGTCCCATCTACGCTAGTCCCACTGCCCATGTTCGGCGCATGTTCCTCTAAACGTTGGTATAGAAACACGGAACTGCAGATACTGGTTTGCACAAAAGGACACAAAGTGCTGGAGTAACTCAGCAGATCAGGCTCCAGAGGTGCTCCAGCATTTTGTCCCTCTAAATCTATATGCCTGTCCAGATGTCAGTTATTATGTTATCTATGGATCCACAGGATACTTGAGCACAGAGTTATCAAAGAATGTTGTTTACAGACCAGTAATGCCGCTGCAAGGGTGGCATGGTGGCGCAGCACTAGAGACCTGGGTTTAATCCTGAACATGGGTGCTGTCTGTCCGGAGTTTGTATATTTTCCCTGTGACCACGTGGGTTTTCTCTGGCTGCTCCAGTTTGTTCCCACATTCCAAAGACGTGCAGGTTTGTAGGTTAATTGACTTCTGTAAATTGTCCCTAGTGTGTGGGATAGAACTCGTGTGCAGGTGATTGTTGGTCGGCACGGACTCGGGCTGAAGGATCTGTTTCCATGCTGTACCTCTAGTCTCTTGTGCAGATACAAGTAAGAATTTTCTGTTTTTAAGAATATTCAGTTTCGGGTCTTGACTTGACGTTTGACCTTTCTGAAATGGGTTAATATTGATCACCGTCCTCTGCAGCTTCACCGATATCACCTTGGACTGGAGTGGCCGCTGCCAGACCCGTTCTTGGCCTCTCGCCCTGTGTCCATTAACGTCGATCTCACCAGCTTCCCGTGGGATTTTGAAACCAAGTCTCCCTTCGTGTTCCTGGCGAGGCTTAACGGCAGGCGGTTTGACCGAGTGAAGGACATCTCGTGGGAGGACGCTGAGAGTTGACGTGGAACCAACACGATGGCCCAGGAAGGTTGGGTGAGATGGTTGGCTGCTTCAAGCCTGGATTGGTTTACATGTACCTTGGGGACTAGAATCACGAGGGACTGTTCTTCATTCATGGGGCGACTACCTGGTCTGTCTTTACGCTGATACCTGTTGTTGCTGCCATTGGGAATGTTGAAGCAGTTTTGTTCTTGCAAGCACTGGAATGGACATCAGTGGCATGTTGTTGCTGTGCTGAGGTGGCCATGTGCAGTCGCTGAACCTCCCTCAACTATTTCCTTGGCTCATGAATGTCAGCGGTTAAACATGCTCCACGCCTCCGCAGATAGGACTGGGAAATCTGGGAGCTGTGTTTGATCATTTTAGTTTAGACCAGACTTCACTGCCTCAGTCTCACGGCAAATTCCAATGTGTAGGTTGCTGTTTGAGTGTTAAAATGTTGTGATATGGTTGTGTTGCACATGTTAAAATTTGCTTGTGTTTAATCCTCCCCTTGGCTTATCACATTTTAAACTTCAGTTTGACCAAGTGGCACGGTGGCGCAGCGCTAGAGTTACTGCCTCACAGCACCAGAGACCCGGGTTCAATCCTGACTACGGGTCCTGTCAGTACAGAGTTTTTACGTTCTCCCGTGACCACGTGCGTTTCCTCCCACATCCCAAAGACGTGCAGGTTTGCAGGTTAATAGGCTTCTGTAAATTGTCCCTAGTGTGTAGGATAAAACTTGTGTACGGGGTGAGCGGGGTTCTCTGGCGATGTAAGGCGACAGCTCTAGCGATTGATTTTTATTTATTTGGGATGTGGTGTCGCTGGCATCTCTGCCCTCCCTAGTTGCCCCCGAAGGTGCTGGTGGACCTCTCCGACCTCAACAGTCCAGCTTGCCCAGTGTGATCAGTGTAGTGCAATACAGGAAAACTGTGACTGTACACTCTAAACTTTTTAAATCGCACTTTGCAATGTCTTAAGGATGAGAAAAGCATTAAACAAACCTGTGTCTTTGAATAATTTGGACCACTGATTCATTATTCTGCCTCTGGATTGATCAACATTAATATTTATCCACAGTGCTGCTGCTTGTTGTTTCTTGGATGGAAATTACTCCACAAAACCAAGGGTGCTGTCTGCTGCCACCAGTCAATATCAGCGGAGAGTCGAAGAAATGCAGAGAGATGAGAGACAAATTGCAGATGCTGCAACCTTGAGCAAAACACAAAGGGCTGGGGGAACTCGGCAGGTCAGGCAGCATCTGTGGAGGGAATGGACTAACGATGTTTGGGGTCAGGACCCTAATATTAGTTTAGTGTCACGTGTACTGAGGTACAGTGAAAGTTTTTTTGCTGCGTGCTATCCAGTCAGTGGAAAGACTATATATAATTCCATTCAAGCTGTCCACAATGTACTGATACAGGATAATGTGCGCATTCCAGAGGTGCCACTGAGAAGCCGAGATACAGGATAAAGGGAGCAACGTTTAGTGCAAGGTAAAGTCCTATTACTTTATCCAAGGTTCTAAAATGAGGTGGATGGGAGGTCAGGACCGCTCTCTATTCGTTGATAGGGTGGTTCTGTTGCCTGATAACTTCTGGGATGAATTTGGAGGTGTGCGTTGGGGGATATAGCTTGTAAAGAGCGGTGGGGCTGGGGGAAAGTCTGGCCCGGCTCAGTGTAAAAATCCATGTAAATATATACGTTCGTTCTTTCAAATGGCGGAACTGGTTCCCTCTCCTCTCTCATTTTAGGACAGCACAGTGGTAGAGTTGCTGCCTCACAGCGCCAGAGACCTGGGTTCAATCCTGACAACGGGTGCTGTCGGTACGGAGTTTGTACATTCTGCCTGTGACCGCGTGGGTTTTCTCCAGGTGCTTCGGTTTCCTCCCACACTCCAAAGACGAAGAGGTTTGTAAGTTAATTGACCCTCTGTGAATTGTGCCTTTGGTGCAAGATGGGACTAGAAGGCACGAACTCAGTGGGCCCAAGGGCCTAGAGACACTAGGAAGCTTCAAGGCTTAGCAGTGAACCCAGCAAATTAAAATGGTTTTAAACTCTGGCTGTTAGGTAATGGCAGGAACCAGAGTAAATATTCAGAAGCAATGAAGTCAGATGATCATACGCAGATTTTAAGAGTTTCTTCAATGTTTAATCGTTGATAACAGAACATGGTGGTCCTCTTGGGTACCACGAGTTACAGTGAACACTCCGAGTGCAATGAAGGGAACATGCACCCTTTATAACTAATATTGCTTCCAAACAAAACATAATAAATAATTGCCTTGTATTTACAGAACAATCTGAACAGTAACATTTACAGAATAATCTTATAAATGTCAGTTCTACAAAAATACTTCCAATGTGGATTCTTCGCGTGTTTTCAAAAACAGGTGGCTGGAAACTTAGTGCAAACTCTTTCTTGCTCATGAAGTTGGCTAAAAGTTTACAAATAAATAGCATTTAGACAGTGAGCAAGTAGATGGAAGTTGAGTCAATAAACTTTAAATGTATTTTCAGTGCTGTGTGTGTGGGCACACGTGCATGGTTGTGAACAACCTATCCCAACGTTAATTGCACGTGGTGGGCAAAACATGCAAATGAGTCGCTGCCAACTGATGCAAAGGATTGTGTGGGGAACGTGCTCATTGATTCATCCCCCTGTTAGTGAGGACCTCTTGCTTTACCTGGCATTCTATCAGTGGATGAATGTAAGAGATGTGACAGAAGGCCACTCTTTCCTACAGGGAATGTTTAGGCCTGTAAAACCCCAGCCCTAATATGGATCCTAACTTAATCTTCCTTGTATACTTCAACTAGTTTTCTTCTTCCAGGTTTTCACCCACATGTACAGCCTTAGAACTTGGGTGGGAATGTAACACAGCTATGATTTCAACGTAAAGTCCCAATTATCCCGATGCTACTACTTGAGGTTTGTACAGTCTGTTGGTGAAGGTGATAGACTGGTACTAAGCACCGCTGGGAATCTGCACTGTGCAGAGAATTGGTTAGTTAACAACATGTACAGTGCCCACCATAATGTTTGGGACAAAGACCCATCATTTATTTATTTGCCTCTGTACTCCACAATTTGACATTTGTAATAGAAAAAAAATCACATGTGGTTAAAGTGCACATTGTCAGATTTTAATAAAGGCCATTTTTATACATTTTGGTTTCACCATGTAGAAATTACAGCTGTGTTTATACATCGTCCCCCCATTTCAGGGCACCATAATGTTTGGGACACATGGCTTCACAGGCATTTGTAATTGCTCAGGTGTGTTAAATTGCCTCCTTAATGCAGGTAAAAGAGAGCTCTCAGCACCTAGTCTTTCCATCACCTTTGGAAACTTTTATTGCTATTTATCAACATGAGGACAAAAGTTGTGCCAATGAAAGTCAAAGAAGCCATTATGAGACTGAGAAAAGAATAAAACTGTTAGAGACATCAGCCAAACCTAAGGCTTACCAAAATCAACTGTTTGGAACATCATTAAGAAGAAAGAGAGCTTATGCCCCTGTCCCACTTAGGAAACCTGAACGGAAACCTCTGGAGACTTTGCGCCCCACCCAAGGTTTCCGTGTGGTTCCCGGAGGTTTTTGTCAGTCTCCCTACCTGCTTCCACTACCTGCAACCTCCGGGAACAACCTCGATGGGGGTGTTATGACCTGGGCATGTATGGCTGCTGAAGGTACTGCTCACTTATCTTCATTGATGATACAACTGCTGATGGTAGTAGTATAATGAATTCTGAAGTGTATAAACACATCCTTTCTGCTCAAGGTCAAGGAAATGCCTCAAAACTCATTGGCCGGCGTTTCATTCTACAGCAAGACAATGATCCAAAACATACTGTTAAAGCAACAAAGGAGTTTTTTCAAAGCTAAAAAATTGTCAATTCTTGAGTGACCAAGTCTATCACCCGATCTGAACCCAATTGAGCATGCCTTTTATATGCTGAAGAGAAAACTAAAGGGGACGAGCCCCCAGAACAAGCATAAGCTAAAGATGGCTGCAATACAGGCCTGGCAGAGCATCACCAGAGAAGACATCCAGCAACTGGTGATGTCCATGAATCGCAGACTTCAAGCAGTCATTTCATCCAAAGGATATGCAACAAAATACTAAATGTGACTACTTTCATTTACATGACATCGCTGTCCCAACTATTTTGGTGCCCTGTTGTAATTTCTACATGGTGCAACCAAAATGTATAAAAATGGCCTTTATTAAAATCTGACAATGTGCACTTTAACCACATGTGATTTTTTTTCTATTACAAATCTCAAATTGTGGAATACAGAGGCAAATAAATAAATGATTGGTCTTTGTCCCAAACATTATGGAGGGCAATGTATGGGTCTGTCAGAGAAGAGTTGTACCTGTGTGCACCTTGGTTATGCCAGCAATTATTGCCAGAAGCGGGAGACTGTAGTGTTAATGATCCTTCAGTAAAGTTGACTTGTTGAAGCAAGGAACTGCAGATGCTGCTTTACAAAAGAAGACTGCCCTTGAGTTCCGATCCAAAGCGTCACCTATCCATGTTCTCCCGAGTTACACCAGCATTTTGTGTCTTCATATTGATCTGTTGCTCACCAAGTGAGGGTGATTATATGGGTGTTAGGGTTTATGCGAAGAAGACAGGAGAATGGCGTTGGGAGGGAAAGTTAAATCTGCCATGATTGAATGGCAGAGTAGACTTGATTGGACTAATTCAGCTCCTATAACTTATGAAGTTATAAAGACCACACTGGTAAATGAGCCAACGCTAAGAGTCGCCCGAGTCCCCCCTTTTCAGTCAAAGATCCTCTGAGGATGGTCAATGACAAAACACAAACTTCATCACCGGGCAGCAACATAGTGCTGGATTTTAAAGAATGCTAGACCAAGGGGGACCCGCTGGGTCCCGTCCCCTCAACGTGCGGTTGCGGGGGGTGGGGTGGGGTGGGGGGGGGGGGGGGGGGCTGCGGCGTCACACACACACTAATCTGATTTTGATTAGCTGCTGATACAAAGTGAATTGGGAAGAATTGATCCAAAAATCTCCTCCTCCAATGCGCTTCTGATGACTCTGGAGCACAACTGAGCCAGATTCCAGAGTATATTTAATTTTTGATAACAGCTGGTCAGAGGCTCGTGTTGGGAGATGGAACACACACACACCCCTCTCGGGCACCTAGTGTTGGAATGCACACTTGGTGATCCCAGCAACGTACAAGGCAGCTAAGGTTTTTTGTCACTAAGCCTATCCTGCACACCACACTTTATCTCTTTATATATAGCAAGGTAAGAGTACCAAGGGAATGTTTTTTCTCTTCAGTGATCATCAGTTGTAACAGTTAACAAAACTATGAACACTGGGCTCCTCACCGCCCTGATCGAAGGTGCCTCAGTCGATGGAAACGTTTCCTGGCATCTCCATTCCAAACTGCTCCGATAATTTCTTCAGCTGCTCTTCCAGAAGAATGTTCCGTTTAACTTCCTGGTTGTAGTTGAACTTCAAGTCCTCGAGCTCCTCAAAAAAGCAGGGATCAAAGTTTTCCAGCTCCTTCTTCAACCTCTTAATCTCTTCCTGGAAATACAAAACGTAATTAGATTGTTGAGATAAAACCAAAGTCCGGGCCCATTTTTTCCCCAACGTACAGACCTCTTTTTCCATTTCATAGGAATTCAATCGCGTTAAGTGACGTTTGGTTCAGCTTCATGCAGCTAGAGTTTTTTCATCCCTTTTGCAAACTGAAATATTTAACTAAGCATTTTTGAATTATTTTGTAAATAAGCCAAAGGGGAGGAGGTGGGGAGAAATAGGTTCGATGCCAGGGGGGGCGTTTACCTCAATGGCACATCAAATTCCTCGTATGTTGCAAAACATACTTGGCTAATAAAGTACTATTACGATTATGATGGTGCTCTTGACCAAGAGCTGGAAGGAGGGATTGGTAGCTCTTTTGAATCCAACATGGACTAGATGGGCTGAATGGCCTTGTGTGTTAATAATTTTCAATGATTCTATTCAGTGGGGAACCACAACTGAAACAGTTGTGAAGTAAAAATAGGCATCTATGAAAACTTGTTAATCCTTTGTGGAATCTGACTATTGGTATATTTCCCCATGTCTGGTGGCTACTTAAAATGCAACGTGATGGATATCATTGTATCTTCGAAGTTGTTAGAAAGCAAATTATCTCTGAGTGATTGGAAGCTGCTAACCTGCAGTTGTTGCTTCTCCAGGTCGTGTTGTGTTTGTTCTCCCACCAGTTTGTCGTCTTTAAGTCCACTATCCAATGCTGCATCACAAACTGCAACAGAAACACACACCGGGCCTTGAGTTACTATTCAGTTCAGAACAGGAGGTCTCACTTCTGTCGAGAGAAGAAAAATGTTGCCTGTTTGGAATGAATAAATGACCTTCAATGGATGACATTCTATTGCTCTCAATCGTGGAGTGCTGAATCTGCTGGTTTAATGCACTGTTTACGTGTTAAATGTTTTTGGGGTTGTCAGTGTCGTCGGCAGGGCTAGCATATTTTGCCCACCGTTACTTCCCTTGTAATCTGGTGGTGAGCTGCTGCCTTGAACATTGCAGTACTTGCAGGGAAGATGTTTAGATTGGAGATACAGTGTGGAAACAGGCCCTTCGGCCCATCGAGACCGCACCAACCAGCGACACTATCCTGCACACACTAGGGACAATTTACAATTTTTAACAAGCCAATGCCTACTACCAACCGGTATGCCTTTGGAGTGTGGGAGGAAACCAGAGCACCTGGAGAGAACGTGCAAACTGTACAGACATTACCCGTAGTTAGGATCGAACCCGAGTCTCTGGCGCTGCAAGGCAGCAACTCTTCCTCTGCGCCACTGTGCTGCCCCACACCACTATTGGGGAGGAATTTCCAAGATTTAAACGCAGCCACGATGAAGGGATAATGCACAAGTGGAAAGGGAACCTGGAGAAGATCAGGTTGCTATACGCTCGCTGCCCTTGTGCATCTTGACAGCAGGGTAGATGCCCAGGTCAGTAATGGCAGTGTACTTTGCAATGGTGATGGAGGGACTATATGGTTAGGGTGCTGATCATCTGGGTTAGCTTGCCTTTGGACTTTAGAGATACAGCGTGGAAACAGGCCCTTTGGCCCACTTAGTCACCGCCGACCTGTGATCACCCCATACACTAGCACCATCTCCACACACTAACAACAATTTAGTATTTTACTGAAGCCAATTAACCTACAAACCTGTATGTCTTTGGAGTGTGGGAGGAAACCTACGTGGTCACATGGAGAACGAGCAAACTGCACACCGACAGCACCTGTAGCCAGGATCGAACTTGGGTCTCTGGCGCTGTGGGACAACTACTCTACCATCGCGCCACTGTGCTGCCCACTGTGTCGCCCACTGGGTGGTGTTGGAGCTGCAGGTAAGTGCAGTGTTGACCTACTCCTGCCTCTCATGTTTACATAGACGAAGGCAGTAAGGAAGTAATTTGAAGGTTTACCAGATCTGCTGCTGGTCCCTGGCTCAGCACGAGTGTGCTTGTACATCTCCAGATGGTGGTGGAGTTCTGCCTTCTCTTTCTCCAGTCGGTCGTTTGTCAGCCTTGGAGTTGACCGGATGGAAGAACAGGATTAGAGTACGTCACCTTGCGCAGAGGGTGCAAAAATCAACCAAATCTTTCACACGTTCTGCACATTCCTGTGCTTGCGTGCTTAAATATTTACTCTTGTATATTGCACAAAAGCTGGAACCACTTGTTCCTCAGAAAAATTAAATAAAGTTGAAAAGCTTGATGAAGTCGAGTCAACATTGACTATAATCTTTAGACTAGAGATACAGCGTGGAAACAGGCCCTTCTGCCCACAAAGTCTGTGCCGACCAGCGATCACCCCGTACACGAGCACTATCCTACACACTAGGGACAATTTCCAGAAGCCAATTAACCTACGAACTTACATGTCTTTGGAGTGTGGGAGGAAACTGGACAGGGAGAAACCCCACGTGGTCACAAGGAGATTGTGCAAATTCCAAACAGATAGCACTTGTCAGGATCAAACCATGGTCTCTGGCACTGTAAGGCATCAATTCTACCGCTGCACCACTGTGCTGCCTACCGCTTGCTGAGCCAATTCTTACTCAATGCTAAGCTTGTTCAAGCAGGAGGGTGACGCACCGGCCCACTCCTGCTCTTAGTAAGAATGCAAGGACCAGAGTGGCTCAAGCGATCGCCTAGCCTGCACTGCTGTTCAACACGACCATGAATGATTCTGTCCCAATCACTTTGCCTTAATATTCCCAGATACACAGGTTCACCACCGACTTTCTGGCCACAGGTGCTCTGGCTAATATCCTTTAATCCAGCAATATTACAGGAGTGCACTTGAAATCTCCCCCTCCCCCCTCCTCCTCCCAAAAATTCCCACAAAAATATTGTGCCGAGGCCACGTGAGGTGGCTGATCGCGACCTCATCAGGATTTCCACACCTATCGGCAGATTGAATTTTGCCCCGGTGCCCTGGGCTCTGAAAGTCTGGCCTGGCCGAAACTGGCAGATCCATTCCCATAGCCGACTTCCACGATATCCTGGTCCCTCGGCAGCCTAGGTGGATCGTTCCAGTACCGGTGGACTCCTCTCGGAGGCCATGACATCTGTTGTTCCGGCAAAACAGATAATCCGGAAAGGCTCTGGAACCCATGGTTCTGGAAAATCGGTGGTGGATCTGTACCAACAGTAAGCAAACCCAATAGATTTGTGCTTTGAATCTACACATGGCTGGGAATCCACAGCTCTCCAAGGTAGAGAATTCTGAGAAGGTGGAGCCCTTTGCATGAAGAACGTTCTCACATTGCACCTAAGTGGCCTCTTTACCCTGAAACCATGCCTCCGAGATCAGGATTTCCTATGGACAGAAAAGAACCTCTCAGAGACCACTGTGTCAATCCAGGTCAGAATCTTAATCTCGCTGTCGTTGCCCTACTTTCCTCTGAACTCCAGCAAAGAGACAAGGATTCCAAAATCCCTCTTCACAGATCTCACTCTCATTCCAGGAATGAATCTTGTACATCTAAGTGACAAGGACTCCACACCCAGTATATCTTTCCTCAGGCATAGTGACCAAAAGTGCACATAGTACTGGGGTCTGATCAAGCCTTTTCTACAGGGACCTGTAGCAGAGTGGCCAATCCATATTCTAAACTCCAGACTACACAGTGGTCTATTGATAGGGTAGATGGCCAAAACCTTTTTCCCAGGGTAGAAATGTCCAACACTAGAGGGCATTGCTATAGGGTGAGAGGGGGAACGTTTAATGGAGATATACGGGGCAAGCTTTTACCCAGTGAGGGCCTGGAACGCATTGTCACAAGGGAGATATGATAGTGGCGTTTGAGCGGCTTATAGACAGGCATGGGGAAGGGCAGGGAATAGAAACATAGAAATTAGGTGCAGGAGTAGGCCATTCGGCCCTTCGAGCCTGCACCGCCATTCAATATGATCATGGCTGATCATCCAACTCAGTATCCCGTACCTGCCTTCTCTCCATACCCTCTGATCCTTTTAGCCACAAGGGCCACATCTAACTCCCTCTTAAATATAGCCAATGAACTGGCCTCAACTACCCCCTGTGGCAGAGAGTTCCACAGAAAAAGTTTTTCTCATCTCGGTTTTAAAGGATTTCCCCCTTATCCTTAAGCTGTGACCCCTCTCAGAGTCTCTTGGTTGGAGAATCCCAGAGATTTACTGCCCTCTGTCCATTCGTGGTCCTTGGGATCAGATATAGGATCACCCGTCGTTGTTCCAAACGCTACAGAATACAAACACCTCTCTACATTCCGGCCAGGCATTCCTGAGATCCCATAGATTATACGGGAGGCCAATTAGTTTGGGAACAACAACAGCTGGAACAGATTAAACATTTACCCAGTTCTCAATTACTGGTAAATGCAGCATTTATTTCTGAAATGTCACCCACCATTTTGTGACTGCACCCTGAATAGAGGGATATGGATCATGTTCAGGCAGATGAGGTAAGTTTAACTTGGTATGTTCGGCACAAACATGGACTGAAGGGCCTGTCCTGTGCTACACTGATATTCAATGTTCTTCCGGTTAGAAAGAGAAGTGTTGCTCTATCCTACCTCAGTAACTGAAGTTGTCTGGTGAGGCCAGGTTCTGTCTTGGCTTCGTCGGGGAAATGTTTAAGCACCTCAATCTGCAATGGATAAAAGAAAAAGAAACAGTCAAAATGGACAATGCAAAATTCTACGTTGGGCCTGACCAGGCGTAGATCGCCGAACACTTGCGCTCGGTCCACCAAGGCCCACTGGACCTCTTGGTTGCTAACCATTTTAACTCGCCTTCCCATTCCCACAGGGACCTTTCTGTCCTGCACCTCCTCCATTGTCAGAGTGAGGCCACACACAAACTAGAGAAACAGCATCTCATATTCTGCTTACAACCCAATGGTATCAATGTTGAATTTCTAAAGTTTAGGTCACCTCTCATGGACACTCCCCCCACCCCGACTTTCTCGCCTACAACACCACCCCCCTCTTTCCCCTCCCCTGTGCCCCACCTGGTTCTCTCCCCCTGCCACATTGCTCCCTCTGGCGTTACAATCCACACATCTCACACCTTCCTTTCTTATCTCTGGCCTTTGTTCCAACCATCTGCCTAACAACCGCCCCCCCCCCCCCCTGCCTCTATCCACGTATTACCTGCCACACTTCGCCCTACCTCTCATTTTCCAGCTTTCTTCTACTCCCACGCCCCCAGGATCGGATGATGACCGGCACCGACCCGAAAGGTCATCTATCCATGTTCTCCAGAGATGTTGCCTGACCCACTGAGTTACTCCAGCACTTTGTCCTTGAGTATTAAACAGCACCTGCAGTTCTTTGTTCATACCACGTCTGTTCTCACCTGTTCCTCCATGTCTCCGATTTGTTTTGCCAGTCTTTGCTCGTTGTCAGTCGACTCTATCATCTGCTGCCTGAGGTCAGTGAGGCTTTGATTCTTTTTAACAAGATCATTCTCCATCTCCTTTATTTTGCTCTCGTACATTCTTTAAAGCATGAGAAAATGAATGGCATATTATCTTCAGAACTATTCAGAGTTCATGAATACTCGGAGCAGAATTAGGCCGTTCGGCCCATCAAGTCTATTCTGCCATTCAATCATGGCCGATCTATCTCAACTCCATTCTCCTGCCTTCTCCCCATAACCCGACACCCGTACTAATTAAGAATTTGCCAATCTTGCCTTAAAAATATCCATTGACTTGGCCTCCACAGCTGTCTGTGGCAATGAATTCCACACATTCACCACGGTCTGACTAAAAAAATTCCTCATTTCTTTTCTAAAGGCAAGTCGTTTTATTCTACGGTTGATAAAAATGTTGGAGAAACTCAGCGGGTGCAGCAGCATCTATGGAGCGAAGGAAATAGGCAATGTTTCGGCCCGAAACGAAGGAGCTGATCATGGACTTTAGGAGGGCACATCATCCGAGGACGTACACTCCATTGAGGATAAATGGGGATCCTGTGGATAGGTTGAACTGTTTTAAATATCTGGGAGTCCACATCTCCGAGGATATGACATGGGCATCACACGCCTCAGCACTCGTGAGTAAGGCAAGGCAGCGCCTTTACCACCTCAGGCAATTGAGGAAATTCAGAGTGTCTCCGAGGATCCTCCAGTGCTTCTACGCAGCGGCGGTGGAAAGCATCTTGTCCGGGAACATTACCATCTGGTTTGGGAATTGCTCTGCCAAGGAAAAGAAGGCTCTGCAGAGAGTAGTGCGTTCGGCCGAACGCACTATGGGAACTTCACTTGCCCCCCTGCAGGAACTATACATCAGGAGGTGCAACTCCAGAGCCAACAATATCATGAGAGACCCCTTCCACCCCTGCAACGGACTGTTCCAGCTGCTATGGTCAGGCAAATGCCTCCGTTGCCATGCGGTGAGAACGGAGAGGTTGAGAAGGAGTTTCTTCCCAGAGGCCATTCGGACTGTAAACGCCTATCTCACCAGGGACTAACTCTACTGAACATTTTTCCTTCCATTATTTATTATGTAAAAGAGTATGTGTGTTATGATTGTGTTTATAGTTTGGTTGTTTGGTTGTTTGTCTTTTGCACAAAAGTCCGCGAGCATTGCCACTTTCATTTCACTGCACATCTCGTATGTGTATGTGACAAATAAACTTGACTTGACTTGATGCTGCTGCACCCGCTGAGTTTCTCCAGCATTTTTGTCTACCTTCGATTTTCCAGCATCTGCAGTTCCTTCTTAAACTCTTTTTATTCTACGTGCTCCAATGTTGAAATCTAAATAAGCCTTACCATCAGCCTACAAGTTTACTTTTAAAGATTCTATATTGTTAAAACTTCGTATCAACTGTATCAAAAATAAAATTGCATTGTGTTTAGTTGAGATAGCATGTGGTGAGTGGTAGGATCTCTCTGGACTCTAAATTCCTGAGCAGATCTGTGGCAGACTGCGCGGCACGGTGGCGCAGTGGTAGGGTCGCTGCCTTAAAGTGCCAAAGACCCGGGCTCGATCCTGACTACGGGTGCTGTCTGTACAGAGTTTGTACGTTCTATCCCTGACTTCCGTGGGTTTTCTCCAGAAGCTCCGGTTTCCTCCCACACTCCAAAGACATATAAGTTTGTAGGCCAATTGGCTTAGTACAAATGTAAATTGTCCCTAGTGCTAGTGTGCGGGGATCGCAAGTCAGCGCGGACTCGGTGGGCCAAAGGGTTTGTTTTCATACTGCATCTCTAGACTAAACTAAACTGCTCGAGTTCAGGTGACATTCAGAAAGCTCAACAAATTCAAGACAAAGCCGTCAACATACTGGCATAAGATAGACACAAAATGCTGGAGTAACTTCAGCATCTCTGGATGTAAGAAATGGGTGATGTTTCAGGTCGAGACCCTTCTACTCCAGCATTTTGTGTCTATCTTCGGTATAAACCAGCATCTGCAGTTCTTTCCTGAGTTTAATATGGTACCTCGTTACTACCACGGACTTCCAGCTTTTGCCGTCAGCGCCCTCCAGTTGTGGACCTCTGCTCTCCGCAAAGCTCAGCTGTTTAGTCGTCTCTTCCAACTGCGTGCTCAGTTTCTCGTTCAAAATCTCCAGGTGGCTCTTTGCAATGCGCAGCTTTTCAGAATTGTCACCCTCCTGCCACAAAGCAGACATTTAGCACAAGACAGATCTCAGTCCCATTTCTGTCTGCTACAGGGTCATCAGAACTTGAGTGGTGATGTTTTCCAAGTCAGATATTGTGACATGCAACAAAGTGAAATAGCTGGGAAATACGGGTAGCTGAGCAGGATCCGTGTAGAGAGAGACACAGAATTAACCTTTAAGACAATCATTCTTTATGTGCTGGATACAAAGTGCTGGAGTAACTCAGCGGGTCAGGCAGCATCTCTGAGGAACATGGAGAGGTGATGTTTATGGTTGGGACCCTTCTTCAGACTGATTGTGGATGGAGGTGGTGAGGGGGGGAAGAAAGCAGGAAGAGAGAAGGGGAAGGGTCGGGACCCTTCTTCTGCAGAGCTGCAGCCTGACGTTGATTACTCCAGCACTGTGTGTGTTTTTGGTAAACCAGCATCTGCAGTTTCTTGTGAATTTACAGCTGATATGTAGAAAGTGGAATGGAAGAGCACAGATGCAGTTTGACTCGGTGTGTATTACCAATGGTTTCTGTTTACACTACAGAAAACTAATCGTCACGGGGTGTGCTGCTCAACGGACAAGTTGATCTGTATCGTGAGTGGAAGCCACTAAATGGAAGAACTTTTTTCACACAGAGAGTGGTGAATCTCTGGAACTCCCTGCCACAGAGGGTAGTCGAGGCCAGTTCATTGGCTATATTTAAGAGGGAGTTAGATGTGGCCCTTGTGGCTAAGGGGATCAGAGGGTATGGAGAGAAGGCAGGTACGGGATACTGAGTTGGATGATCAGCCATGATCATATTGAATGGCGGTGCAGGCTCGAAGGGCCAAATGGCCTACTCCTGCACCTAATTTCTATGTTTCTATGTTTCTATGAAAGGGGTCGTGTTCTCCCTCTGACTTGGTCAAGGAGCACTGAAAGACAGTTACCTAGGCATGAGGCAGCACTCCAGCTACTCAACCAACCAGGCCAGACCCAACAAGTGCGTAATAATAGTAATAATAATTAGACATTAGAGCAGAATTAGGCCATTCGGCCTATAAAATCTACTCTGCCATTCGATCATGGTTCAACCATTCTCCTGCCTTCTCCCTGTAACTTTTGACACCCTTACTAATGAAGAACTTATCAATCTCCATTTAAAAAAATACACAAAGACTTGACATCCACAGCAGTCTCTGGCAATGAATTCACCACCCTGCCACTAAGGAAATTCACCCTCATCTCCTTCAACAGGTCAGAAATTCGCCTTCATCATAGGCTTAAAGGCAAGCCAACAACCGTAGCTCCGGCAGGTAGGCAGGGTTAATGATGGGGGGGGGGGGGGGGAAGGTTAAAGGGTATCTTTAATAAAAATTGAAACTTTCCAGATCAGGAAAAAACCTAGAACAGGGGAGACTTTCAGTTTCTTTACCCTTTTGATTTCTTTTCGTAATCGCTCATTTTCAGCCAAGATCTTCTCCATGCCTTTTGTTTTGGTCTCGTATCGTGAACTCAGCTGCCCGCCGATCTGCAGCTTTAGTTTCTCGAGCTCTGCCTGAAACAGAGCATGTCACTTGGCATGAAAACCTTGGTGCGCTGTGTTGTGAGACAGCAGTCAGCATCTCTCTAATTAACTTATTAAAGCACAAAATGTTAAAAGTATCACAAGACCCCGACGGGTCACGGCCAAACCCTGGCGGCAGGGGCCTGGCTCGCCCTCCCGCCAAGTGAAGGAGGCCGGGCGAGGGGAGAGACGACGGTTCGCTGGACAACCCGGACGGAGGGGACGGCTGCAATGGGCCCTTATGGCCAGCTGTAGCTGGGACCGTGAAAATGGCGCCACAACCTGGCGACTCTTGTACATGGACTCAGTGGACTGTTTCTATGCATTCTGAATTTTATCTGGGATTGTACAGTTCTCACCATCACCACCAGTGATATTGGCTTGGCATTGGGAAGGCATAGATACAGCATATCTACAAATTGAAAATATAGCAATGCTGACACAAACCTTAAGCTTTTCATTTTCCATTTCTAGACAGGTTCTTCTCTCACAGGACACCACGCCAGGGGCTTTCTTCAGCTCCTCGTTCTCTCGTTGCACTCTCTCCACCACCTTCTTCATCAGCCCGATCGTTTTCTCTAGTTCAGGCACCGTTTTGCCACTGCGTCCAGACTGCTAAACAACAGACATAGCACATAGAACATTACAGCACAGAACAGGCCCTTCGGCCCACAATGTCTGTGCCACACATGATACCAAGACCATCATTTATCCATCTGCACATTTGCACTTTCTCCCTGTGACCGCGTGGGTTTTCTCCGGGTGCTCCAGTTTCCTCCCACATCTCAAAGACATACAGGTTTGTAGGTTAATTGGCTTTGGTAAAATTGTAAATTGTTCCCTCGTGGGTAGGATAGTGCTAGTGTATGGGATGATCACTGGTCGGTGTGGACTTGGTGGGCAGAAGGGCCTGTTCCCATACTGTATCTCTAAACTAAACCCATATCCCTCCATATGCCTGTCCAAACACCTTTCAAATGCCATTAACATTTCTGCCACAACCACCAGCTCTGGCAGCGTGTTCCAGGCACTCACCACCCTCTGTGTAAAAAAACCTGCCTCATACATCTCCTTTAAACTTTTATATCCATCCCAGATGTATGCAGACTCACATTAGCACGGTATTTTCAGCTCCTAAGCTGCAATGAAACTAATTATTGTCCTTGTAAGCTGTCTGATGAAGGGTCTCGGCCTGAATATTCCTTTTCTCCAGAGATGCTGTCTAACCCGCTGAGTTACTTCAGCATTTTGTGTCTGTTTATTGTCCTTGTGCAACAGTTTTAATAAAGAATGCACTTAGCACTCTTAGCAATGGTATGAGTCTGAATCGTTGTAGGTTCTGATTTATGTGGGTGTACATTCAGTGATATGCACATTCTCACACATACCCCTCGAATGCTTCCAAGCTTTCGTTCCATATCTGCTTTCTCCTTCTTGAGCAGTTGATACATTTCCTGTAAATTAACTATTTGATCCTGGAAAAGAGGAAAGAATGAATTAACGTAGGTAGTAAATCATAGACTAAATCCCTGCATTTAACTCCATTATCCAATCCAACTCATCACCAAACTCGCGGGACTTGGAGTCAGCAGTCATCTCTGCAACTGGAACCTCAACTTCCTGACCAACAGACCCCAATCAGTGAGAATAGAGGAAAAATCATTTTCTACGAATCAGTCTGAAGAAGGGTCTCGACCCGAAACATCACCCATTCATTCTCTCCAGAGATGCTACCTGTCCCGCTGAGTTACTCCAGCATTTTGTGTCTACCTTCGATTTAAACCAGCATCTGCAGTTCTTTCCTAAACAAACATATATTGGCAGCCAAGAAATTTATCCTTTGATCTTTTCAGTCATACAATATTAAGAAATGAGCAGGACTTCATGAAAGAAAATATAAAGTCTCCTGGAATCAGTGAATCTGGTGTGGAGCATATGAACTATTAGCTTGAGTGAAAAATTAACCCTAGAAAAATGAATGGGGTTCAAATGTGATAAATGTCCAGCATCTAAAGACCTCAATCCAAAGGCATTGGAATTGGTAGCTTCAGGGTTTGTTAATGCATCAATTATAATCTTCTAGACACTCGAACAGGTCTCAAAGACTGGAAAACAGCAATTCTCTCCAGAGATGCTGCCTGTCCCGCTGAGTTACTCCAGCTTTTATGTGTCTATCTTCGGTTTAAACCAGGATCTGCAGTTCCTTCTTACACAAAGTTCAACCATACTATTTGCCACACAAATTTCATTATATTTAGCAAAATACAAAGTGCTGGAAGAAACCTAATCTGAAGAAGGGTCCCAACACAAAATGTCATCTGTCAATTTCCCTCCACAGATGCTGCTTGATATCCTGAGTTCCTCCAGTTTGCAGTAACAAAAATAAACATCGCTATTGAAAAGATCTTTATTTTTGAAAATCCTGCAGAAAAAGAAGTTGCCAGTTTGAAACTCTCTAGCCCTGTGATAGTGTGGGTTTTCTCCGGGTGCTTTGGTTTCCTCCCATATTCTAAAGTCTTACAGGTTTGTTGGCTGATTGGCTTTGGTAAAATTGTAAATTGCCCCTAATGTGTAGGACAGTGCTCGTGTATGGGGATCACTGGTCAGTGTGGACGTGGTGGGCCGAAAAGCCTGCAACTCCAAACTAAATTAAATTTCCAAATGTGCCAAGCCAAATGAACATATATTGGGATAGACAAAAAGTGCTGGAGTAACTTAGCCGGTCAGGCAGCATCTCAGGAGGAAAAGGATAGGTGACGTTTCGGGCCGAACTCCTTCAGACTGAGATTCAGGGGAGAGGTAAACTCTTTCCCTCTCCCCTAACTCTCAGTGTGCACACGGGTCTTGACCTGAAACGTCACCTTTTTTTTTTTCTCCGGAGATGCTGCCTGAGTTACTCCAACATTTTGTGTCTATCTTCGGTGTAAACCAGCATCTGTAGTTCCTTCCTACATATATATTGGACGTATATTGGGAGTAATTCCAAAAGACCCACAATATTTCCCTGCATATCCCGCAGTGAACATTATCTACTCATCCAAAGCTTACCCTTAATCGTGGTAAATCCTTGTTGGCCTGCTCTAGTTGAAACCGCAGTTCTACGTTATCTGCAGACAGACCAAGGTTCTCCTTTTGAAGCTGCTGTTCCTTTTGAGATGAAGCATCAGATCCAATCCCAGAGGTCTGAGTGAAATAATAAAACAGACCGTCAGAAAAACATGGAGTTTTCCACATGAAACGCTGCACGGATAAGCTCTTTTGCGTTAAAGCCATTGTTACAAATCTAAAAGGTGGAAGGACATATTTGCAGGAAAAGTTAAGATCAGAATTTACTTGAGAGAGATTTGCACTATTGGTCTACATTTCTGAAAAGCTTTGCTAATTGAGCATTTAAGAATAAGTTTTTGTCTACTGCTTATTTTAAGGGTAGGGTGAAGGAGGTTATTTCAGCTAGGTTTATTGGCGGACAACCTGAAGCTGATTTTCAGAGACCCTGTGCTCCTCGGACTGCGATCCTCCCTGTTCTTCTGCTGTTGCCGGATCCGCTTCATCCCCCATTTCAGGCGCCAGTTCGCTGGCACTACTTGTGCTCTCCTCGCCACTCCTTGCATCCCAGGAAGGATCACTTATTCCTGGCACCTCCATCTCTCCACCCAAGTTGGTGTTAGCTTGCCGTTCTTCTGTTTCCTCCAGTTTCACTTCAATCTCTTCCGCACCCGAGGGTTCATCCCTGTTCATTTTGTCCCCAATCACTGCATCGTTGGTGGGAGGCTGTTCCACCTGGACGTCGGTGCATGCATCCTCCGCTGTCAAAGCTGAAGCCAGCCGCCCGCTATCATCGTTTCCACTGCCTTGCTCAGCTTTCCCATCTGCGGAAGTTGTGATTTCCAGTTGGTCGTAAATCCGATTGCTCTTTCGCAGACGGAATATTGCTTTTGGGCTGGTTCGCATTGTTAGCTTTTTGTCAGTGCTCGCTTGTTGTGAAACAATGACAGGTTCATCGTGTACATGTGGATCCAAAGTCCGTATGGACTATAGACGTGCACAAAGAGTGGTCGTGTAGTATACGAGGAAAAGGGACAGGCACAGAGAAAGAAAACTGGATGAAAGAAAATACAGATAACAGTGCACTAAAGACATATTTTCCATTTAATTTTTTTGCAAACCACATTCAAAATCTCATTTGTACTGTCACTACTTTATAATGTGAATAACGTTTAGTGCAAGATGAAGTGTACTGGACTATGTGCAAGATGAAGTGTACTGGACTATGTTCATGTTTTCCCTTTATCATGTATCTGTACACTATGAATGGCTCCATTGTAATCATGTATTGTCTTTCCGCTGACTGGTTAGCATGCAACAGAACTTTTCACTGTACCTCAGTATAAGAGACAATTAACTAAACTCAACTCAATTTCTAGACTGCTAAAACTAATCCAAAAGTTTAAGAAGAGTACGGGTGGCAGAGTGGCGTAACGGAGACCTGGTGTCTAACAGTGCCAGAGACCCGGGTTAGATCTTAACTATTGGTGCTGTCAGAAAGGCGTTTGAACGTTCTCCCTGTGACCGTGTGGATTTTCTCTGGGTGCTCCGGTTTCCTCCCACATTCCAAAGACATACAGTTTTGCAGGTTAATTGGCTTTGGTAAAATTATAAATTGTCCCTAGTGCCTAGGATAATGTTAGTGTATGGGGTGATCGCTGGTCGGCGCAAACTCAGTGGGCCGAAGGGCATGTTTCCACGCTGTATTTCTAAAGTAATAGTCGAAAGTAAACAAGAAGCCGCATTTCCAATTATTTCGTTTTTATATCAATGTGAAAACTTAAAATGAATTATTTGCATTTTTTCTTTCGAACTTGTTGGGTTCTGGGATTGAAATAAATTGAAAGAAAGATTTATTCACACACTCCAAAGACGCACAGATTTGTAGGTGAATTGGCTTTGCTAAAATTCTAAATTGTCCCTAGTGTGTGGGATAGTGATCGACGAGGACTCGGTGGGACAAAGGTCCTGTTTCTGCACTGTATCTAAAGTCTAAAGCTAACTAAATTCTATTGGTTACTGTTTTCTTAAAATATTAAAACAATGACATACCGATGGTCTGGATAAAGTGCTTGCAGACAGCTGTCTTTCCAAAGCTTGTATCTTTTCATGCAAGTAACGATTCTTCAATGTTAAATCTTCCACCACCGAGTCCCTTGGTAAAGCTTGTTGTTGCCTTAGACAAAACAACACATGATAAATGCATCTTTATTAGGATGGAATTTAAAAAATACTCAACGTCATCCGTTGGGGAAACAGACCCAACGAGTCTGCACTTGGTCTAGTAACATATAAAATTATGAGAGGCATAGTAGATAGACAGTCAGAACATTTTTCCCAAGGTGGAAATGGTCAACACTAGAGGGCATAGCTATAAGATGATGGGGAATTTTAAAGGAGATGTGCGGGGCAATTTTATTTTACGCAGGAAGAAATGGGGCCCTGGAACGCGTTGCCTGGGATGGTGGCGGAGGCAGATACAATAGTGGTGTTTAAGAGGCTTTTAGATAGAGATATTAAAGTGCAGGGAATAGAAGCAGATGAATCATGTACAGGCAAATGAAATCAATTTAACGTGACGTCATGTTCGGCATAACACATTGTGGGCCGAAGGGCCCGTTCCTCTGCTGTACTGTTCCATGTTATATGATGCTTTGAAAATGGTTGATTCATACATCTTTTCAGATGGGCGACGAAAGCTGGAGATCGGCTAGACTCCACAGAGGCAGAACCCGAGGACAGGAGTGGATGTACCGAATCTTAGAATTATTTTCTCAAGACGGCTATGGAGCCTCAGTTTCTGTGCACATTTAAAGCAGAGATTGAGAGATTTTAAGACATTAAGGAAATAATATGGGGCTGGTGCAGGAAAAAAAAAAGTGGTAAAAGATCAGTTAAGATCTTATTGAATGGTGGAGCAGATACAATGGGCCACATGGACCACTCCTGCATCTATTTCTTATGTTCTTATGAATGCCCCACCTGAGACCCTGGCCAAGATACCTACTGGGTTTGAGAACAAAAGTGAATTTAAATAAAATGGATGGGGCTGTCAGGATTGGGTGCAGCAGATCCTGACCACGGTTGCAGTAGAAGGGTCCAATCATAAACGTCACTGATTTCATTTTCTCCAGAGATGTTGCCCGATCAGCCGAGTTACTCCAGCACTTGGTTTCTTCTTTTGTAAACCAGCATCTGCAGTTTCTTGTGTTTCCATCAACTTACAACTGGAGTTTACATGTACTAACTTATTACTTTCTGGGTAGGGCTTGGAAACTTGAACTCCAAATACTCTGGTGGGTTTCATTTAATGGAGCGTTATGCCTGGTTTTACAGCTTCCTGATTCTGTGGGGATAAGGACATGGGCATTCCCAGTCTCAGCAACCCCACCCTTGGTCATTCGGAACTTAGGAACATCTCCGATGTGAATGACTGCTCTCGGCCTTTACAGTGCCCACGGAAACAGCTTGAAGCCAACCAAAGTTACAAAATGAACATCAAAACATTTACAAAGGAAAGGACCAGTGAGGAGATGGTAGCATATCAAACTCTGATTAGAAGAATTAAGCAAAGGTTAAAAGATCAACAATGAAAGTATCTGGATCTATTGACATACTTTGAAATTGATGTATCTTATTCACCTCATGGTTGCCATCTGATCTTGAAGCTCCATATTCTTTCTCCTTAAATCTTCAATCTCTCTATCACAATCCATAGTTCTGACACCTATTACCTGGTCTGCTGTAATCCCACGAGCTTTCAGCTTTCTCTGTAAATATAGCTTTTCCTGGTCAACTCTGCAATTGAGCACATTTATTATATCCATATGTTACTGAACATCTTGTTTTTTTTCCCCCACAATCCGAAGACATATAGGTTTGTAAGTTATTTGGCTTCTGTAAAAAGTCCCTAGTGTGCAGGATAGTGCTGGTGTACATGGTGATTACTGGTCGATGTGGCCTTTGTGGGCCGAAGGGCCTGTTTCCATGCAGTACCCGAAAGTCTACCATACAGTGCCCTCCATAATGTCTGGGACAAAGACCCATAATTTATTTATATGCCACTGTACGCTACAATTTGAGATTTGTTATAGAAAAAAAATCGCGTGTGGTTAAAGTGTACATTGTCAGATTTTAATAAAGGCTATTTTTATACATTTTGGTTGCACCATGTAGAAATTACAGCAGAGTTTATACATAGTCCCCCTATTTCAAGGCACCATAATGCTTGGGACACAGCAATGTCAATGAAAATAGTCATGTTTAGTATTTTGTTGCATATCCTTTGCATGCAATGACTGCTTGAAGTCTGCGACTCATGGACATCACCAGTTGCTGGGTGTCTTCTATGGTGATGCTCTGCCAGGCCTGGATTGCAGCCATCGTTAGCTTATGCTTGTTTTGGGGGCTAGTCCCCTACAATTTTCTCCTCAGCATATAAAAGGCATGCTCAATTGGCCACTCAAGAACTGACCATTTTTAAGCTTTGAAAAACTCCTTTGTTGCTTTAGCAGTATGTTTGGGAGCATTGTCTTGCTGTAGAATGAACCGCCGGCCAATGAGTTTTGAGGCATTTGTTTGAACTTGAGCAGATAGGATGCGTCTTATACACTTCAGAATTCATTATGCTACTACCATCAGCAGATGTATCATCAATGAAGATAAGTGAGCCAGTACCTTCAGCAACCATACATGCCCAGGCCATAACACCCCACCACCGTGTTTCACAGATGAGGTGGTATGCTTTGGATCTTGGGCAGTTCCTTCTCTCCTCCATACTTTGCTCTTGCCATCACTCTGATTATAAGTTAATCTTCATCTCATCCGTCTACAAGACCTTTTTCCAGTACTGTGGTTGCTCTTTTAAGTACTTCGTGGCAAACTGTAACCTGGGTCATCCTATTTTTGCGGCTAATCAGTGGTTTTCATCTCGCAGTGTTGCCTCTGTATTTCTGTTCATGAAGTCTTCTGCGGACAGTGGTCATTGACAAATCCACACCTGAAGAATGTTTCTGATCTGTCGGACCAGTGTTTGTGGATCGCAGACTTCAAGCAGTCATTGCAAGCAAAGGATATGCAACAAAATACTAAACATGACTATTTTCATTTACATGACATTGCTGTGTCCCAAATATTATGGTGCCTGAAATGGGGGGACTATGTATAAGCACAGCTGTAATTTCTATATGGTGAAACCAAAATGTATAAAAATGGCCTTGAATAAAATCTGACAATGTGCACTTTAACCACATGTGATTTGTTTCTATTACAAATCTCCAATTAAAGAGTACAGAGGCAATTAAATAAATGATGGGTCTTTGTCCCAAACATTATGGAGGGCACTGTAATTCCTGCCATTGTTTAGCTGGAAGAAATTACAAATAATCTCAGACATCGATTCCAGAAATAAACCTGTGTCAGCATTTATCCAAGGCGGCACTGGTAGAGTTGCTGCCTTACAGTGCCAGAGACCCGGGTTCGATCCTGACTACGGGTGCTCTCTGTGTGGAGTTTGTACGTTCTCCCCGCTGTGGCATGAGTTTTCTCCGGGTGCTCTTGTTTCCTTCCAAGCTCCACACACGTGCTGGTTTGTAGGTTAATTGGCTTCGGTAAAAGAATGCAAATTGTCTCTAGTATACAGGATAGTGCTGGTGTATGGGCATTGCTGGTCAGCGTGGACTTGGTGGGCCAAAGGGCCTGTTTCCGTGCTGCATCTCCAAACTAAACTGCACTAAACTAAAATAATGAAGCAGTAAGATAATTGATGGAAAAATAATGGAAAATGTCACCAAATATTTTATGGTTTCAAAATGTAACGTATAACCATCCTATCTAACTGGAAACATAAAAGAACATTTACAGAAAATGCACTGAGTTCAATGTGTGAGAAATGTCTTGACCTTATTTTAGTACTCACTGTTTTTCATTCCCATTGGATGCACTGTATCTCCCCCTTTGCTCAATCTATTGTACCTGAGTTTTAACTGATTGTATCTATGTATGGTATATCTCATCTGTTTGGACATCATGCAAAACAAAGTTTTTCACTGTACCTTGTTTCATGTGACAATCATAAACCTAAACCTAGTAATCAGCTTTTCTTAGAAAGCCCCCTATTAAAGCACCAAGTTTTAGATCAAATTAATTTTCTGTTTTGATGAAGCTTGGTGATGGGTATGCATGCTGGGTGTTGTGTACTTTGGTGCAATCCTACTAGGTAATGAAACAAGAGTAAATAAAAAGAACACAGGTCACATTATGAGAAACACCAAACAAAATTAAAATAAAAAACTTACTTTGCATACAATTCCTTTAGTGTGGTGACTTGTTTGGTCAGAACTTCTACCGCCTTCTCTTTTTCTTTCAGCTTGCTCTTTGTTCCTTCCAGTCTGGACTGCCACTTTTTGCCTTCTTCCCACCTCACGATTTCCTCTTTGGACGTCTGTATTGTGAGGGAAAGCATTGTTCATGCAGCACAGGTTGTATCAATCGTCAGGCAAAAGTCAATCATCACTTAGATACGAGGAAATGGGGCCATGGCTGGACTCAGCCAAGTGAGAAAGACTGTTCCTCTCAGCTTAATACATGGTGGCTCACGTTCATTCAATGAGTGGCAGAGTGGCGCAGAGGTAGAATTGCTGCTTTACAGCGCCAGAGACTCGGGTTCGATCCTGACCTCAGGTGCTGTCTGTGTGGAGTTTGTACATTCTCCCTGCGACCACATGAGTTTTCTACGGCTGGTCCGGTTTCCTCCCACACTCCAAGGATGTACAGGTTTGTAGGTTAATTAGCTTCTGTAAATTGTCCCTAATGTAGGATAGTGCTGGTGTGCAGGATGATCGCTGGTCAGCACGGACCCAGTGGGCAGAAGGGCCTGTTTCCACGCTGTATCTCTGAAGTCTAAAGATAGAGTGGCAGGCTATGTATCTCCATAAACTAATCTGTGCATATCTCTGAAAAACTGTGGTCTGATACGGATAGAGATGAAAATTACAAAGGCCTTTGACGGCAAATGGACAAATGTTTCTATATGTAAGGAGCCCAGAACTAGTGGTCATAAATGGAAGACATTTGAATAAATCTTGTAAGTCCAGCAACAAAGTATGCAGATAACGTGAGATAATGGAAAACACAAAGGGTTACTGTAGATAATACCATGGATACATGTAACGTTTAGTTTAGAGATACAGCGCGGAAACAGGCCCTTCGGCCAATCGATTCTACGCGGAACAGCAATCCCCGTACAGTAGCACTATCCTACATGCTAGGGACATTGTGCAATTTTTAACAAAGCAATTAACATGCGAACCTGTACGTCTTTGGAGTATGGGAGGAAACCGGAGCACCCGGGGAAAACCCACGTGGTCACGGGGAGAATGTAAAAACTCCGTACAGACAGCACCCATAGTCAGGTTCGAACCGGGTCTCTGGCGCTGCGAGGCAGCATCTCTATCGCTGTGCTATCACGCTGCCCTTTGCGCCACCGTGCTGCACCGTAAAAAAGGATTATATTGCTCATCCCTCTGATCACATGACATTGCAATCGAATTGAAGATCAAATGAAAAGGGCGTAAGAGACCTGTGGAAGATTAAACCCAATGGAAACAGGAGAACAACGGAGAAGGAAACAAGGGTAACTAGTAAAAAATTTGGTTCAGATTGAGGGTGAGATAGGAAGAGATAGAAAGTCAGGATTGAGAGCTAGGAGAGAAAGCCAAAAAAGAAAATCAATTTAGGAAATCTCTAGGAACAATTTACTACCAAACTACGACAAGGATGCACAATTTCTGTTGTTCTCTTGCAGGGACATTAAGCGTGTCCCTAAAAGATGAATTACCAACTTGAAATGGATGCAACAAGATTAATTCTTATAATGAAACTAACCCAGCTATTTCATTCCAATGGGATGGTGACTTTTTGAGTTTTGTCGAGGCTGATTGCAAAAATGTAATATTATTAAAGAGTATATGGTAAATCGAAACCTATGGTCTTTTTTTCCTTGCCGCAATCTGGTGGGCGTATTTACCTGCCAATAGAGTCATACAACACAGAAACAGTCTTTTTGGCCCATTTTGCCCATGCTGCCCAATCTGTACTGATCCCACCTGTCAGTATTTGGCCTATATATCCCTCTCAACCTTTCCTATCCATGTACCTGTCCTAATTTCTTTTAAATATTCTTATAGTACCTGGCTCAGCTACCTCCTCTGGCAGCTTGTTCCATATACCCACTGTGTGAAAAAGTAGTCCCTCGGGATCCTATTCGATCTTTCCCCTCTCACCTTACACCCATGTCTGCTTCATTATTTCCCTACTTTGGGTAAAACGTCGCCCATTCCTTCTCTCCAGAGATGCTGCCTCACTCGCTGAGTTATTCCAGCATTTTGTGTCTACCTGTGAATCGGCCCTATCTATTCCCCTTAACATCACCCACCCCTCAGCCTTCTGCGCCTCATCCACAGTATCTGCGCCATAATGTAAATGAGTTTACAAGTTTAAAGCCATCTTAATTTCTGGGTAAATTCCTTGCTGCACATTAGCAAGACCGGAAAGTGATAATAAAAGAAATTCACTTTACAATACCTGGCTGTTATCCAGAGGAAGTAAACATTTTTTTTTTTTTAAACAGTCTCTATTTGTAATTTTGACTGAATGAACACAGCCCTAAGCAGAAACTTGATCAAAAGAACCTGCAGTGGAAACACATTCATTTTTGTTGACTGTGTATTTAGTTACCATGACAACATGAATCAAGGCCATTGGTCCCTTGCAGAAGCCAATCAAATTATAATCCAACAATAGCTGTTTGAACCGTGCTTTCCCATAGTAATGTCACACAAACCACCTTCATATTGCAGGCAAAAGGAAAACGAGGAAAAAGTGGAAAATGTTACCACAGTGGGGTCTGTGAGATTCAAAAATCACAAATGCTCTTGAGACAAATTCAGACAAAGAAGTGTTTTTATTAATTTCATATTCTGCAGAATAGGTGCCTCTCCACTGATGTCCCCTAGAGGCACACCGAGGATCGGGATGTCTTCTATCTTTATACATTCCTTTTTATTATTATCACATTCTCATCTCTCCCCATTGAGCTTCTTCCAATCATAACATAAAACCCAGATTCCCACGAGAACGTCGTGGAACGCCCACCCAACGTCAAAGGCACCTCCCCTATCATGCATCGCATGTGCATTTAAATTAGGCATCTTGTCATAGTGGGTGTGAGTACATATTCATTATTTTTGATTTTTAACGTAGTGTCCTGTATATTTCACGGGACAGTTCATAAAATTCGACACCCAAACAAATAACATCGTAAAGTAACATCTTGGTAACCAAGTGTGCTTGCTGAGCCTATTTTCTTTTCTGATAAGTTTCCCCCCCACCCCCTCTCACTGTGTTTTGTGTTACAAATCAGTCTTCACACAAGGCTCGATCTGCTCTCTTAGATCCATATGGGTATGCAGGGAAAGTAGGGATATAGATTATGCGCAGGCAGATAAGAAACAGTCTTGGCATTATGTGCAGCACTGACACTGTGGGCCGAAGGGCCTGTTCTCATGCTGTAATGTTCTATGAAATCCCTGCATATCCATGTGCCAAGTTATAATGCCATAGTTATGCCATAATGCCAAGTTGAACTAATCTCCTCTGCCTGTACAAGATCTATACCCCTCCATTCCATGCATATTACACAAAATAAATTATTCATTTATTATGCAGTGTAACATGTGGTGGTCTTTTGGTGTTACATGAGATGTGGTTGGAAATCCATACCTTGTCTTCTTTCAAAACTTTTCTTTCAATTTGCTCAGAAGTCTCCTTCTTGTCCAGTTCAATCTCCAGTCTTTTAATCTTTCTCTGTAGTTCATCTATTATGGTTTGATTATTGTCAGCCTCTGCCTTGGTCTGAAATATAACAAGAAGGTTTAAACATTTCGGGCAGCACAGTGGTGGAGTGGTAGAGTTGCTGCCTTACAGCACCCGGGTTCGATCCTGACTACGGATGCTGACTGTACGGAGATCGTACGTTCTTCCTGTGACAGCATGGGTTTTCTCCGGGTACTCCGTTTTTTACCCACACTCCAAAGACATATAGGTTTGTTAGTTATTTGGCTTCTGTAAAATGTTCCTAGTGTGTAGGATAGTGCTAGTGTACAGGGTGATTACTGGTCGGTGTCGACTCGGTGGGCGGAAGGGCCTGTTTCCATGCTGTACCTGAAAGTCTTACATACCAGATTCACAGAATATGGGTTGGTGGTAACACAGTACAGAATAAGACTTCTACGTCTTGTTTATTCATGTAATAATGTTTTGCTTTGTCATGTTTGCCATTTTTATGATATAAATTTCTGACAACCTTTCGGAAGAGGACAACTTGTCGACACAATCAGGCTGCAATAGACAGGAAGACACAGTGCTGGAGTAGCTCAGTGGGTCAGACATCATCTCTGGAGAACATGGATTGGTCACGTTTCAAGTTGGGATCCTTCAGACTGATTATTATGGGGGGGGGGGGGAAGTGGTGGTGGAGAAAGCTGGAAGAAAGGAGCGGAACCCAAATGGAAACCAAAACAGAATAACATTTTTGCTTGAAGCAGCACATGACAAATCTGTAAACACAGCACTAAGTAGAACAAACATAATAAAACAAACAATCAAATAGTTAAATTATTATTTTTTAAATCTCAATTCTCCATTTGAACCCACAATCTTTGGATTGTGAAGCACAGCTGTCACTAAATGAACCACAGTTATTGGGAAATGAGCAACAGTAATATTTGTACCTGCAAGCTGCTGGATAGCCTCTTAATTTTTTTCTTCAGTTCTCCATTCTCTTTCTCCAACTCTTCTTTTTCCGCATGCAGTTTGTTCAAAGCTCTTTGTTTTTTGTGCAGCTCTCCGTTTAAAGATTCCACTTCAGCTGATGTGGCTGCCTCTTTAGTTTTGCGTGATTTCATGTTGTCTTTGGTCGCCGCAAGTTGTTCCGTTAACTCTTCGACGCGTGCCTGAAGTTAGTTTAAAGCACAAGTAATGTTAAGCTCATGTTAAGCTCATTGGGAGCAGCCAAACTAATAGACAGTTAAAAGGAAAAAGCATCAACAACACTTCTGAGAGTTGAAGATATTCTTGGACATAATATAAAAACTGGGGATTTTGTCAGTCAATATATTCAGGCTACAATGGAGACACAAGGAACTGCAGATACTGGTTTACAGAAAAGTACACAAAGTGCTGGAGTAACTCAGGTGGTTAAGCAGCAACTCTGGAGAACATGGGTAGGCGACATTTTGATCAAGACGGGACAATCAATCTGAAGAAGGCCCCCAACCCGAAACGTCACCTATCCACGTTCTCCAGAGATGCTCTCTGACCTGCTGAGTTACTTCAACACTTTGTGTCCTTTCAAGTTAAAATAGGTTAATTGATGAAGTTTGAATTTTTTTTTAAAGAATGCAAAGCAGTCGAGTTTAACAGAATGAATCGTGATATTGGGTTTTATTTAGAAAAGGCTTACCCTCAACTCCTTAGTATGTTTATCGACTATCTGCTGAACATTGATCTGTCCCTCTTTTTGTGCAGCCTGGTTTATAATTTGCTGTTCTGCATGAGAGGTCATCTCAGCCCGAAGGTCCAGCAGCGCTTTGCTCAGAGCCTAGAGAGAATGGGAATCAGAAAACAAAATCTATTCTCCATGAAGACCATGAGATGATGTTTTACTGTAGATAGATTTCACACTTAGATTGCTTAATTGCATCATATAAAGGACATGCTGTAGATAATAAAAGGTTAAACTGTAACAGGTTCCAGTTGTAAAAACTCCCACAATCCTCACGGCTAATTTTCTCTGAAAATTGTGGAACGTAAATCAGTAAATATTGAACAGCACAAAATAATGACAGTGCATAATATACTTTAAGCTGTGCATTTATTAATTAACTAGTAATTGAATACGTTCAGTGTCCTATGTTCAATACAGGCAGATGCGGGGATAAGAGAAAATGGTATGAATAGTCAGACAGCATGAGCTAAAGCAGGAAATAATCAATTTGCTCTCCACAATAAGAGCATTTTTGATTTTAGACAAGTTTATACAAACGGGACTCTGGAGCTGAGGTTTGATCTCAGTAGAGAATGTGCTCTTAATGTTACTTTTAGCTTAGTTTAGTTTAGAGATACAGCATGGAAACAGGCCCTTCGGCTCACCGAGTCCACACTGACCTTCGATATTTTAAAATAGAAGTCAAGCAACCTACATGTTTTTGGGATGTGGGAAGAAATCAGAGCACATGGAGAAAACCCACGTAGTCACAGGGAGAATATACAAACTCCACATAGACAACCCCCGAGGTGAGGATTGAACTCAGGACTCTGGCACTGTGAGGCAGCGGCTCTACCAGCTATGCCACTGTGCTGCCCCCACACTATTACCTTGTGATCAAGCCTATTTTTAGGAAACTAAAAATTGGAACTTCAGCCCAGAGCAAAGCAATTTGTTGAATGACTATTTCCAACCAGGTGCCTGCAAAGCAATACAGTTACAAATTACAGCCAATTAAAGTACAAACATTCACTTTCCTCATTCACATTTTATAATATCTACCTTTTGCTGTTTCTCCTTTAAGGCAAGTTGACCTTTGAGCCTTTCCACCAAGTTCTTCATGGTGGTGGTGGGTGCTCTTGTGTTTGCATGTTTCTGGGCTTCCAGTTCCGTTTCCAGGTACTGTACTTCTTTGGTCATATCTAAATTGGTGCTCCTCAGTTCATTCGCTTCATTGTGGAGCTCCTTTAGCTCAGCAGCATGCATCTCTTCAAGCCTTGAAGTAAAAGATTAAAATGGTGTTTGATGGCCCTGATGGGTTTGTAGAAGGACCCAGACCCGAAATGTCATCTATCCATGATCTCCAGGGATGCTGCCTGACCCGCTGAGTTACTCCAGCACTGTGTCTTCCCGTCTATTGCAGCCTGTTTGTATCGACAAGTTGTCAAAACAATGTTTTGTGAAGGTACACAAAAATGCTTAAGAAACTCAGCGGGTGCAGCAGCATCTATGGAGCGAAGGAGATAGGCAACATTTCAGCCCAAAACCCTTCTTCAGACTTGTGAAGTGTGGTCTGAGATCTACTCTAGCATTGTGATGGCTCTCGTCTAACTACACTCTACCCCAAAGTCTGTCATGTGAAGAAGTGACCACATCAACAGAGGAAACAATCAGGATGTATTTGGAGCCTTCTGTGGAGAAAACAATGCCACATCCCCTCTGACTTTGGAAAGCCTTGGCCCATGACTGCTCAAAGTGGTGGTCCATATTGAAGCCCGAAGTAAATGGTGGAAGGGGAACACCACCTCATCGATCCTGCTGCCTTCAGGCACCTCGTGCCTCATCTGTGGAGGTGTACACGGTTCTCACATTGGCCTCGTCAGTCACCTCATAACCTATAAAACTAGCATGGATGCAAGTCATCCGAGATCCCAAGGGACTGCCTAAAACACGAACAACATTCTTTGTTTGGATTGAACACAAAGGGGTGGAGTAACTCAGTGGATCAGCAAGCATATCTGGAGATCATGGATAAGGAACATTTTGGGACGGGACCGATCTTCAGACCTGAAACGTCACCTAATCATGTCCTCTAGAGCTGCTGTTGAATTTCTCCAGCAGTTTGTGTTCTACATTATATTTCTGCTACTGGAGTTCCTCGGCTCTACATTCTTTGTTTGGAATTGGTTTTGGGAACCAATGGTTTGGATGTTTGCTATAACTGGCACCATATAATTACGCCAGCTGCAATCAATAGAAATACTTTAGGCGTTGTACGTCAGGTTTTATTGGCCAAGCTAAACATATCGCCCATGTTATTTACAGGCGTGTCAATCCCACAGATCCTCCATGGTTTTTATGCTCCACAGGAGTCTCCATCCATCCTTTAGCAAATTCTCTCAACATATCCTGAACAGTCTGTTCTTGGTTTCTCCTTAAAAGTCACAGGGTCCAGGAGTTGTTCGTCACAGAAATAGGTCCTTTGGAGCACAAAGTCATCCAAGCATGTTGTCCCTCTACACTAATCCCATTTCCCTCAATTATGAACTAATACATGTTGAGATGAATATCATGGGAACATTTGCCAATAACCATTCTCTGGATCAAGTAGTCTTTTCCTGCAATACCAATTGGATTTGATACTTATACTTATGGTTTGAGATTTTCCTAGAAATGGAAATACCTTGCCCAAACCCACATAATCAACCCATTTCCTATTTGTAAATACAACTATTAGGTCATCTCATTTTAATTTAGAATGTGTGGGATGTTATTTTACAGTAGCAAAAAATGCCTGGAATGTGCTGCCATATGTGGTGGTGAAGGCAGATACTATGGCAGTGTTTAAGAAGGTTTTGGATAGGCACATAGTTATGCATGGAATAGAGGGATATGGAGCATGTGCAGGCATTGGAGATTAGTTTAACTTCAAGTTCAAGTTCAAGTGAGTTTATTGTCATGTGTCCCTGTATAGGACAATGAAATTCTTGCTTTGCTTAAGCACACAGAAAATAGTAGGCATTTACTACAAAACAGATAAATGTGTCCATATACCATGATATAAATATATACACACATGAATAAATAAACTGGTAGTGCAAAGTAACACCAACTTGGCATTATAGTCAACACAGACATGGTGGGCCGAAGACATAGTGCTGTTCCCTGTGCTAATTTGCAATAAAGAAACTCTGTTTTCTATTCTGGCTCAACATCTATTCAATACTTTAAATTATTTTACAGCAAAATAAATGTATTAAAACATGTTTGCATAACCACAACGTGATATAAATGAACTGAGGGCTTACCTTGCTCTTTCAGTCTCACTTTCCGTCATTTTCAGCTCAGTAATATCTTTTTGTTTCTCTAGCTCTGTGGTTGTTGCTTTCAATTTGTCCACAAGTGTCGACAGGGAGTGGTCTTGCTCCGCCACCATCTGTTCCAGCTCAGCCAAGCGCATCAGATGTTTGGATGTTGGAACTTGAAGGGACGGTTTCTTCAATAGCTCCTGTATCAAACCACATTACTGCTTCAGTACCTATCAACCCAAATCTCCATGTTCCACAATTTCCATTCTGTGCTTCCAAATTAAGATCATAAGACATATGAGCAGAATTAGGCCAGTCGGCCCATCGAGTCTGCTCCGCAATTCGATCATGGTAGATCTATATTTCCCTCTCAGCCCTATTCTTTTGCCTTCTCCCCATAACTTTTGACATCCTTACTAATCAAGAACCCATTAGTCTCTGCTTCAAAAAAAGCGAATGATGGCTACCACAGCCTTCTGTGGTAATGAATTCCACAGATTCGCCATCTGACTGAAGAAATTACTCCTCATTTCCATTCTAAAGGTACGTCCTTTTATTCTGAGGTTGTGCCTTTGGTCCTAGACTTTTCCACGTTTCCTCTCCACACCCACTCTATCTAGGCCTTTCATTGTTAGTAATGATGAAGCATTGTTAGTAAAATGTTAATGCCGACTTTGCTTTACAGCTGTAGCCTGCCTAGCTTTCCCTTCCCAACCTTTTTTTTTAGCAATATCTGCTGTGTCAACATTCCTTTTCCCCACTCAGAATAAAGTTATTAACCAATTTGTTTGATCAGTTCTTGTGGTCAGCTAGCCTTGTAAGTTCTTCTATCGTCAACTTTCAGAATCTAATGGGGTAACTCAGAACAGTATAGCATAATGTCTGCATTGAACATGAGACCAACTTGAACTAATCCCTTCTGCCTGCCTGTCCTCCATATCCCTCCATTGCTGCATATTCACGCATCTATCTAAAAGCCTTTTAAATGCCACTATCATATCTGCTTTCACCACCAAAGATGTGGATTGATATAATTAGTCCGAATTGAAAGATATTTGCTAAGAAAATGCTTCAGTAACTACATTCTGAGTATGTGGATCATTATCTACTATACTTCAGTATCTGACCATTTCAGCCACTGTAACCATGTAACCTTGTAAACCATCCCCAGGGACAGTGCAGGGTGTGTATTTAGAGCTTAAAAATCCACCACAGAAAAGGTATTTTGTCCTGGGTCCTAATATCTTTGTATGTTTTGTTTTATTAGTCTCACGTGAAGCACCCTGGTAAGTTTTAAAGATGTCATGTAAAGATATGCTATTGCTTATTCCAAGAATAAGCTTATTAAAAATTAACTGAAAGCAGAATTTTAATCTTATACTGCCTATTAGGCAAGTCTAAGCAGAATATAACTTTCAAATTAAATTGGTCTATTTAGTGATGCAGCTATAGAGTTGATGCCTTACAGCGCCAGAGACCCGGGTTTGATCCTGACTACAGATGCTGTCTGATGGAGTTTGTATGTTCTCCCTGTGCCCATGTGGGGATTCTCTGGGTTCTCCGGTTTCCTCCCACACTCCAAAGATATACAGGTTTGTAGGTTAATTGGCTCCAGTAAAACTGTATATTGTCCCTCTTGTGTAGGATAGTGCTAGTGTACTGGTCGGTGCAGACTCGGTGGGCTGAAGGGTCTGCTTCCACGCTCTATCTCTAAAGTAACTATAGTATTTATGAAAATAGTTTTTTTTTTAAATAATGAAGAAATAGCATCTAACAAACCTATTGGCACAAAAACCTGATCATTAAGTTACCAACAAAATAAAATGAAGAATATAAGTAAAAGAAAATTAACCACTGCAGCTTCTTTGAATTTGTTCAAGGATGCATCTGCATATGAATCCAATTTAAGGTGCAAAGCTTTAAGATCCTCTTCATGTCTCTTTGCAATTTCTTCTTGGTCCTGTTAAATGTAAAATAAATCTTAACAGCTCTGTACATCTTTCAAAACAGAAATTCTGACAATTTCTCGTTGACCTTGCTTTCATATTCTGCAGACAACTCTAAATCAAATGAAATTATACTGCTCATTCCCTTACTTTTGACAAAAAATGAAATTAAAAAATAAAACCAATGCCCCATCTCTTCCTACCATCCTGAAATTACTTCTTCTTCAGATGTTTACTCAACATTTCCTCTTAATAAACTGCAATCATCTCGTAATTGCTCTCAGTTATAGAGCATTCTGTCTGAAGAAATTGAGATACAAAGAACTGCAGATGGTGGAGTCTTGAGTAAAACACAAAGTGATGGAGTATCTCAGTGGGACAGGCAGCATCTGTAGAGGGAAATGGAAACGTGATGTTTCAAATTGGGATCCTTCTTCAGACTGAAGAAAGGTTGCAACCTGAGACGTGTATCTATTCTCCCACAGATGCAACTTGGCCCTTCCCTCACTTTGTGTTTTGCCATCCAAAGAAATGTTTGCTAATCTGGTGTTAATTTCTAAATTTGTAGAGTGATTTGTACTCACAAACCAGAGGAAATTCCCTTTCTTCCCTATTCATACTTGGGATGTCAGGGTCACTGGCAAGGTTAACATTTATTCCTAATTGCCCATCAGAAGATGCTGTTTGTTACCTTCTTGAATCACTGCAGTCTGTAAACTGAAGGCATTCCCACAATGTTGCTCGGTAGGGGAGTTCCAGGATTTAGCTTTGTGTTTCCCAGCTCTGCAAAAGCGCTATACAAGTCTCAACCCGAAACGTAGCCCATTCCTTCTAACCTTCTCCTAGCCAACAATGACCTATTCTACATTTTCCTTCAACTTCATCCCCTTTGATGTTTCATTCTCACATCTTACACTTCCTTATCTCTACGTTTCCCTCTCCCTACTCTCACTGAAGAAGGGTCACCCATTCCTTCTATCCAGAGATGCAGCCTGTCCCGCTGAGTTACTCCAACATTTTGTGTCTATCCTGGTGTAAACCAGCATCTGCAGTTTCTTCTTACATATTACTGTGAATTCTCTCTTACACTTGCAATGCAAGTTCACTGACCTGATGTGCTCTTGTTAACAACTGCTGGTATTTCTGTACAACTTCTTCCTTCTGATCCAGTCTAGCCTGTAGGTTCATGATGGTCTGATGAGCAACCTTCAGGGCCTTCCTGCTTTCCCCATCACCTTCTTTCTTAGCACTTAAGTCTGCAATCAGCTTCTCTCGCTCAGCTGTAGCAGGGAGACGCAGCCGTAACTCATTTATAACTTGGTCCCTGGACAGCACATTCTGTTCAGCCTTCCATAGTGATGCCTCCTTCTCTTTAAGTTTCTATGAAGGAAAAAAAGTGTCTATTACTTCAGAATGAACATATTATGTTAAGCGAAGTGCAAAAATTGATGAGAGGGGAGAAGAGGGAATGACCGGGGTGAGACTTGCCTGTAGACAAAATGTTGCTGGTATGCATATAATAGTTCATGTAATGCTATGGGCTGCTGAACATTAATCTCATTTTTAAACTTAGAGGTGCTGGCACAATGCACCACTGCTCACCATCACACAAAAAAGCACTAGGCACATCTTATCACTGCAAGGCATAACGCATAACTGTTCCAAATTACTGCATGCTACAGTAGCAACCCAGTGTTTGAGTAAAATTTGTATGCTGTAAGCATTATTAGCAATATTATAAGGTTAACTCTTTAATTTGAATCCTTTCTTTTACCTCTTCCATGGTCCTACAGGTCGCTTGGGTCTCCAGAATTATATGGACATGCTCTCTGATCCTTTGTAAAGCCACATTTAGCTGCTCTGGAAGTGGCTTGTTGGGGTCAGGGATGGAGCCAGTAGCTTCCTCGAACTGTAGGAAATAGTATTTAGATCAATACAGTAAAACTCTAAAATGCTTAAATATTACAGTCACATTTTACAATACGGGTCCACCAAAGATTTTCCGGCACCCTTGGATCCAGAGCCTTTCTGGATTAGCCATTCTGGTGGACGAAAAACGCTCATGTCCTCTGAGAGGAGTCCAACAGTACCAAAACGTTCCGTTTAGACCGCCGATGGGACCGAGATACCAGCCCGCAAATTCAGCCTCGGAAGTCGGCTATAGTTCCAGAGCCATGGCTACAGGAGGCAATTTCCACCCGTCGATCGGTGTGGAAATGTGGAAGTCCTGATGAGGTCGAGATCGGTTGCCTCACCCTGCCTAGGCATCACATTTTCAAGGTTACACTCCGGGGCGGGCCGAATTTCAAGTGCGCTCCTGTAATTTTGTCAGGATTAAAGGAAGTGCCGGACCACCAGTTGCCGGAAAATCGATAGTGTAATCGGCCTGTATTAGTAGGCGCCCGAGATATTAAATCCCCTTGCAAAGAATAAGCTGGCATGATTATATGAAAACATTGCAATTGGTTACTTATCTTAAGAATTACATGCATAGTTCATAAGACTAAGACTCACCCTCTGAGCTGCTTTCAATAGGTCACTACTTTGATGCTCATACATATCCAGCTGACGTTGCAATTCTAACTCTCTGTGATCCCATGCCAATAACCGCTCTTCATGGAACTGTAGGGAAAATGGCAAATTGCATAAAGAAAATGAGTTGTCAATTTATGGAACAAACATCCAAGGGAGGTTATGAAGTGGAAACGACTACTGAGACAGCAAGCTTTAGCCCAACAGTGTTGACACGCAGTTTGAGTGAGGAGTGAGACAAGGATTTGTCGAGCATGCAGAGAGGGATTTCTGCTGGATTCCAAATACGTTTAATACTCTCAGCCAAATATTTTGGGCAGAGGATGGAAACAGACACAGAGTCGGCGATTCTAACTTACGGAAAATCTGACTTATGTAAAGGTTCAGGGAACCTAACCTTACGTAAGCTGGGGAGTGCCTGTATCAATTTGTATCATAATTACCAGGATGGGTGAGGATACATCAGAAGGACCTAGTCCTTTGTATATCTTTGAATTCTTACGTTTACCAAAGATTCACCTTATTTTGTGAAACCATCTCCTCCTCCAGATCATTGATGGTGCCTTCCTGCTCAGTTATTATATTATTTAAGTATTTTATTTCTTCTTTTTGTTTATTTAGGCACCGATTTATTCGGAGATCTTGCAGACGGAGTTCTTCTATCTTATTGTGCCATTCCGTTACCTATTGAAAGGAAAGTGAAAGAGTAGCACAAAAGAATTTCAAAATAGTAAATTAGTAAAAATATGTGCAAAACCAATACAGGCGTTTTGCGCAGGGGTTATGTGGTTGAAAAGCAGCACGTAAATCAAAACCGTGTAAATTAAACATATCACACAACTACCATGACAACTGTAAAATTGAGCGCGTTATCCCAAAAGTATAAACAAGTAAATCAAGTGAATTGGTATTAAAGGAACAAATACGGTATTTCAAAGAAAGCATAAATGAAACAGGCACAAGGTGCCTGCAATTAGAAAATATCATGTGCCGATAAAAGGTAGACACAAAATGCTGGAGTAACTCAGCGGGACAGGCAGCATCTCCGGAGAGAAAGAATGGGTGACGTTTCGGGCCGAGACCCTCCCTCAGGTCTTGAAGAAGGGGGTCTCGACCCGAAACTTCACCCATTCATTCTCTCCAGAGATGCTGCCTGTCCCGCTGAGTTACTCCAGCATTTTGTATCTACCTTCGATTTAAACCAGCATCTGCAGTTCTTTCCTACACACATGTGCCGATAAAAAGTCAGTTTTCAAATCCAATTTTAGAATATTAAGTATATTAACAACACAAATAAATTTACTCAATTATCTGCAATTGATATAATTTCTTGTAGGATTTAATCCCACATTGCTTTCTTCTGCTATATATTTCCCCCTTCAAACGTGAAGTATTTGCAAACTCGTCATATATTGAAGGCTGCACAGAGTCAGTCTACATTTGGGTAATTCCCCTCATTATGGAACAGCTCTCAGGCAGACCCCCCTGTCTGCATTTAGCTCATATATCTCTAAACCTCTCCTATCCATGTACCTGTCTAATTGTTTCTTAAACGTTGCAATAGTTCCTGCCTCAATTACGTCCTCCGGCAGCTTGTTCCTACACCCACCATCCTTTCTGTGAAAACGTTACCCCTCAGGTTACTATTAAATCTTTCCCCCCTCACCCTAAACCTACATCCCCTGGTACTTGATTCCCCTACTCTGTGCAAGAGACTCTGTGCGTCTACCTGATCTATTCCACTCATGATTTTGTACATAGGTTATTCATGCATGAAAACTTTTTGACCTTCTGGGCTCCCTTTGCATCCTTTAGCGTTCCGATCAGTTCCTCCAATCCCTTCAGCTTCAGTCCCAGCTCCAACGCCTTGTTCTCTGCTGCCGCCCTTTCGTCTTGGGCATGTTTAACGTCCTGCATGATCTTCAGCTTGTCGTTCTGCAACTGCAGCATGGTCTTTGAGAATTTCTCCTGCTGTGCAAGGGGCAAGGCTCCGCTGAACTGCCTGCGCAGGGACTGCACGGTTTGCCTCAGATGCTTGGCCTTGTTCCGGCCTTCCATGCGGGCGTAGTACAGGGCCTGCTCGCGCTCGTCCAGTTTCTGCTCCAGCCGCAGGTTGCAGACCTCCATCTTCTGCAGTTTGCTGACGTAGGCCACCAGCTTACTCACCGCTGCGGTTTCACTCACCTGCAGCGCAACGATATGTTGGTGCAGCGTTGCAATGAGAGCTTTCTCATCGGACTGCGCCTGAAAGTGAAGGAGACAGACGAGCAGTTACGGACATCCTGACGTTTCTGGCAATTTTTAATCTATTTGCTTGGCCGGTTTGATGCCCAGCTGGGTAATGATGATAATGAGGGGCAGCACGGTGGCACAGCAGTGTTGTGGTGCCAAAGCACCAGAGACTCGGGATCAATCCTGACTACGGGTGCTGTCTGTATGGTGTTTGTACGTTCTCCCCATGACCTGTGTGGGTTTTCTCTGGGTGCTCTGGTTTCCTCCCAAAAACGCACAGGTTTGTAGGGTAAATGGCTTTGGTAAAATTCTAAATTGTCCCTATTGTGTGTAGGTAGTGCTGGTCTGCGGGGATCACTGGTCGGCGTGGGCTGAAGGGCCTGTTTCCACACTGTATCTCTAAATGAAACTACTCAAAATGTTAATTAAAGTGAAGCACTTTCTGCGAAGAAAGATAGTTAGCTTCTCATGTTCGTGACATACAATGCACAAAATTAAAGTTAGAGTGGGCCATTCTGCTCATCATTCATTCTCTGCTGTTCCATTAAATGATGTCTGATCTTCCCCTCCTATTATAATGATAGGATAAATCATTGTAAAAAAAAAAATCTGGATATTGACTCAAATTTACATTCATTAAAAAGCAAGCAAGCAAAGGAAAACAGAGTAATTTAGGAAACATTTCCATCCGTATAATAAACTCAAAAGTAATTTGTTTTTGAAGATTTACAGCAGCCACATGAAATATTAATACAACGCAGATGAACAACTTCAATATTGTGCCTTTCTTAATGATTCACTCTACCTTTATCACAAAAATAAAGTGAGACAAAATCAGTCCTAACCTGGTAATCTAGCACTTGCTTTCTGAGGGCCTCGACCTCCTTCTCTCTGGATTGCTGACGAGCTTCTAAGGCTGCAACCTGCATTTTGGCGACATCTGAAACATCTCTCAACCTGCAGACGAAAAGAAATTCCAGCAATGCAGTTAAAATTCCAAATAAAATATATCAGTGCAATTTAAATCTGCATTCTCTCAGCGAGGTTCATCATGGCCCGGTTCAGTAATTCAAATACTCAAGAGCGAATAAGGCTGCTGAAAGTGGTGGACAATGCCCGGTCCGTCATGAGTACTGACCTCCCAACCATCAATGGGGTCTACAGGAAGCGCTGTCTCAATAGACAATAGACAATAGGTGCAGGAGGAGGCCATTCGGCCCTTCGAGCCAGCACCGCCATTCAATGTGACCATGGCTGATCATCCCCAATCAGTACCTCGTTCCTGCCTTCTCCCCATATCCCCTGACTCCGCTATTTTTAAGAGCCCTATCTAGCTCTCTCTTGAAAGCATCCAGAGAACCTGCCTCCACCGCCCTCTGAGGCAGAGAATTCCACAGACTCACCACTCTCTGTGAGAAAAAGTGTTTCCTCGTCTCCATTCTAAAAGGCTTAACAAACTGGGTCTCAACAGTCTCAAAAGGGCATGTAATATAATCAAAGATCCACACTATCCTGACCAACTCTCATCTCGCTGCTAACATTGGGAAGAGGGTGCAGGAGTCTGAAACGTTACCGCCACCTTCAAGGTTTCTTCTGATCAATCAGTTTCTTCTGATCAACCATCAGGCTCTTGAACCACTCTGAATAACCCCAATCACAATACCACCTCAAGCAACAAACCACTATGGACTTTGCACTACCATGATTGCTCAAAGTACTTTGGTTTTGCACTATCCTAGAATATCCTAGTTTATTTAGAATAACAGATAATTCACTATATATTTATTGCATCTAATGTGTCTGTAAAGCTACAGCTGGTAAGAATTTAACTGTTCTGGATCATATTTGGCACACAACAAATAAGCATCTTGACCAGGCTTCAGTTAATTATGGGCAACTGTGCAGGTCCTGGGATGAATGAAATGTCTGGGGAAATTGGTGTTTTAAACAATTTCTCCTCCGATAGATTTCACCCGCCCCCTGCTTCTGGCCTTCTTCACATATCCTCTCCTTTCAGTTACTGGCAGTCACACTGACTGGGATGAGGGACACTTTACAAGGTGAATCTGAACATTAAGCTTTCTTTACAGCAGCGCATTCTCCTTGTCACAACTCTGGGTTTGTAGAGCATGAGAGTAAATGTTTTATCAATGGAACATTAAGGTAGGAGAAGGTCACAGCATTTGGTGTGCATGGGTTTGTACAGTATTATCTAAACAAGGTACATCAAATATTTGCAAACAATTGGAATAAAATAACTTGAGTTAGGAAATTAGGCCAACATACAAGATCATTAAAATCTCTTGGGAAGATACAGAAATAATTAAAAAGGCTAATGTGTTTACCTTTACACAGCAACTATTCAGAGCTACACTTAGACCATAACTGTATATCTGTTTAGTTCTGGGAAGGGTATTTAGGGTTCAGAAGGAGATCTTTATAGATATACTAGAATTAGACATGACTCTTGGGTTATATTTCAATTACACTAGGAATTTACCCGTAATTCAGCTCTTGAAGGGTATTCAGTCAATGTTTTGAAGCTATTAGAACATAGACACAGCACAGCAACATGGCCCTTCAATCCTCAGTGACTGCACCGAACATGATGCCAGGTCAAACTAATCTCCTCTGTCTGCATGAGATTCTTATCCCTCCATTCCCTCATAACCGCGCATATCTAAAGCCTCTCAAACAGCATGATCATATCTGCTTTCACTGCCACCCTTAGCAACGTGTTCCAGGCCCCCACCACCCTGTTAAAAAAAAAAGTTGCTTATATCCGTTAAACCTTTCTCTTCTCACCTTAAAGCTATGCCCTCCAGTCTATGACATTTCCACCCAGTCTATTGAGAGAACTTTTAGAAGAGATAAAAAAACTATTTTCACTGACTGGTAAATGATGGTTAGGAACTAGACCTATAAGATATAACTGCACCTTTCAGATGTGTAATTTAGGAAGCACGAATGTTCATAAGTCATAGGAGCAGAATTAGGCCATTCGGCCCATCGAGTCTACTCCGTTTAATCATGGCTGATCAATCTTTCCCTCTCAACCTCATCCTCCACCTGCCTTCTCCTCATAACCCTTGACACTCTTACCAATCAAGTATCTATGCATAATGACGGAACTCTATTCTGCAAAAAACAGATGATACTTAAACAACTATTCAGTTTAAACCTGGTACTAATAGATTTTTGATAATAAAGGCAATAAACCAAAGGCAGGCAATGTGGTGTTAAATCAACCATGATCTCTGAAAGATTTTGTTATGAGAGAGGGAATGTTGAATAAACAGTTACAAAACGAAATAATAATGTCCAAAAAACATCTTGCACCAAAAAAGACATGGACATCACTGTGAATTGTTAACGTACTTGGACACTTCAATTTTTAACTCGGATTCGCTTTTCTCCAGCTCACTAATGCGCCTTCTCTCCATGTCGCTCACTGCTTTGCTCACACTGCTTGTTAGCTCATCTCGCAGGTCCTGTTCAACTTTCTGAGCTTCCAGATTTATCTTGGTTACCTAAAAATAGAAACACAGAAATTATAAAAGTAGAAACAAGGAACCGCAGATGCTGGTTTACCAAGGAAAGACACAAAGTGCTGGAGTAACTCATCGGGTCAGGCAGCATCCCTGGACAACATGGATTAGTGACGTTTCGGGTCAGGACCCTATTATTCTGGATAGTCTGAAGAAGGGTCCCGACCCGAAACGTCACCTATGCATGTTCTCTGGGGATTCTGCTTGACTCGCTGAGTTACTGCAGCATTTTGTGTCAGAAAGTAATAAAGATTGACAAATGCAACAAAATACTGCAAAACAGACTGATGGATTCATTGAAAAGAACTAAATAAGAAGTGAAGATCAACACAAAGTGCTGAAGTAACTCAGTGGGTCAGGCAGCATCGCTGGAGAAAAAGGATGGGTGACGTTTCAGGTCAGGTCCTTTCATCAGAAAAGATGATATTTTTCTTATCGAATGATATATCACGCATGCATCTAATGATAATAATAATAATACATTTTATTTATGGGCGCCTTTCAAGAGTCTCAAGGACACCTTACAAAAATTGAGCATGTATAGGAAAAACATGTAAGGGGAATGAAATAAATAGTAGAGACATGACTAGTACACAAAGTAAAGACAGAATTCAATACAAAACACAGCATGAGGCAATTAATGCACAGATGAAAAGGGACGGGGACGTGGGGCTAAGGATAGGCAGAGGTGAAGAGATGGGTCTTGAGGCGGGACTGGAAGATGGGGAGGGACACGGAATTGCGGATCAGTTGGGGGAGGGAGTTCCAGAGCCTGGGAGCTGCCCTGGAGAAGGCTCTGTCCCCAAAACTGCGGAGGTTGGACTTGTGGATGGAGAGGAGACCGGCTGATGTGGATCTGAGGGACCGTGAGGGTTGGTAGGGGGAGAGGAGGTCAATGAGATATGTGGGGGCCAGATGGTGGAGGGCTTTGTAGGTGAGGACCAGGATTTTGTAGGTGATCCGGTGGGAGATGGGAAGCCAGTGAAGTTTTTTGAGGACTGGAGTGATGTGATGCCAGGATTTGGTGTGGGTGATGAGTCGGGCGGCTGCGTTCTGGACCAGTTGGAGTCGGTTGATGTAGGTGGAGCTGATGCCAAGGAGAAGTGAGTTGCAATAGTCCAGTCGGGAGGAGATGAAGGCATGGATGAGTCTTTCAGCAGCAGGCGGAGTGAGAGAGGGTCTGAGTTTGGCGATGTTGCGGAGATGAAAGAAGGAGGTTTTAATGACATGGCGGATGTGAGGCTCAAGGGAGAGGGTGGAATCAAAGATCACGCCAAGGTTGCGGGCCTGGGGAGATGGGGAGACAGTGGTGCCGTCGATGGTGAGAGTGGGGTTATTGATTTTGCTGAGTGTGGCTTTGGAACCTATGAGGAGGAATTCTGTCTTATCGCTGTTGAGTTTGAGGAAATTATGTTGCATCCAGGTTTTTATAGCTGACAAACAGGAGTTGATATGGGAGAGGGGGGGGTTGTGGGGGGATTTGGTGCCAAGGTAAATCTGGGTGTCATCAGCGTAACAGTGGAAGTCCAGATTGAAGTGGCGGAGTATCTGACCAAGGGGGAGGATGTAGATGATGAAGAGGAGGGGGCCGAGTACGGAGCCTTGGGGAACGCCTTGAGTGACTGCGGCTGTAGCAGAGGTGTGGTTGTGGAGAGAGATGAAGTGGGATCTGTTGGAAAGGTAGGAACGGAGCCAGCTGAGTGCAGAGCCTTCAATGCCGAGGTCCTTGAGTCTGGTGAGCAGGATGTTATGGTTCACTGTATCGAAGGCTGCGCTCAGGTCGAGGAGGATGAGGATGTTGAGGGAACCAGTGTCAGCAGAGGTGAGGAGGTCGTTGAGGACTTTGAGGAGAGCAGTTTCTGTGCTATGGAGGGGGCGAAAGCCAGATTGGAGGGGTTCAAGTAGGTTATACGCAAGGAGGTGGGAATGAAGTTGCGACGCAACGATACGCTCCAGGGTTTTTGAAAGGAAGGGGAGGTTTGAGATTGGGCGGTAGTTAATGAGAGAGGAGGGATCAAGACCAGGTTTCTTTAGGATTGGTGTAACGGCAGCAGTTTTGAAAGCGGAGGGGACAATTCCTTGGGACAATGAGGAGTTGAAGAGATTAGTGAGGTAGGGGCAGAGAACGGGGAGGCAGGACTTCAGCAGGGGAGTGGGGAGAGGGTCGAGGGAGCAGGTAGTGGGTTTGGAAGAGCTGATGAGTTTGGAGATTTCAATAGGGGTGACCAGGTCAAACTGGGAGAGGAAGCAGTGTGGAGGAGGGGTAAGGAGGTCAGTGGAGATGTTGAAAGGAGGGGCCGTGGTAGGTGGTGGAGTAGATGCTGGGGAGTCGGGTACAGGGGATAAAGATTGATAGATGGTGCTGATTTTATCAGCGAAAAAGTGGAGGAATGAGTTGCAGAGATCCGGAGTAGAGGTAGGGAGAGTGTTGGCTCGAGGCTTGAGGAGGTTGCCCACTGTGGAGAAGAGGGTTCTGTGGTTTAGGCAGGGATCGGTGAATATGGAGGAGAGGTAGGCAGATTTTGCAGCAATGAGGGCATCTTTGTAGTCAGTGAGGTGGAGTTTGTAAGCTTCAAGGTGGACTGTGAGAGATGATTTCTTTATTAGTCGTTCGAGTTGGCGACCAGTCTGTTTCAGTTTACGAAGTGCAGGTGTGTACCAGGGTGAGGATGTGTTGAAAGTTACGGTTCTTGTTTTGAGGGGGGCCAGAGTGTTGAGGGAGGTAGACAAGGTGGAGTTGAGATGGTTTGTGAGATCATCAGGTGAGATGGGGGTTGAGTCCAGTGGGAGAGTGGTGGAGAGCAGGTCAGAGAGATGGAGGGGATCAATGGATTTTAGATTCCGGAAGGTGATTTCTCGGAGGAAGCGGGGGCGAGGTGTCGGAGAAGGGATGGTGAACCGTATAAGCTTATGATCAGAGAGGGGGAAGAGGCAAGGATGGAGGTCGAGTACCGGTTGATTTATGGAGCAGACCAGATCAAGGATGTGACCTTTGTCATGGGTGGGAAAGGTGACGTGCTGAGAGAGAGAGAAGTTGTCCAGTAAAAAGGCGAATTCAGATGCGAGCTTGCAGGTGGGGGAGTCCATGTGAATATTTAAGTCACCAAGTAGTAGCAGACGTGAGGAGAGGGATGAGGCAAGTGTGAGGAGTTCAGTGAAGTCAGATAGGAAGGAGGGGTTTGGTTTAGGTGGCCGGTAAATGAGGATGACTGTCATGGAGGAAAGGGCTTTGAAGGCGAGGAATTCAAATGATGCTACTGGGGGGAAGGTGAGTTCAGTGATACGAACTATCTAATCACACACATCATTCCCATACACACACACACACATACCTCGGAGAATTTTATCTCCAGTTCTGAGTTGCGTTCTTCAACTTGTTTTAGTGTGCTCCGTATATGTTCATACATTCTCTGAGCATGTTCTGCTCTTTGTCGCTCATTTAGCTCCTTCATTTCCAACATTGTTATCTTCTTGGAGATTGACACAATTTCAGAGTTGGCAATTGCTTTAGATGCTTTGTCCATAGCAGTAGTATCACCTAAAATAAAAAAGAAAATGTAACTGCCCCAGCCTGAAGAAGGGTCCCGACCCAAAATGTTAACTATCTATTTTCTACAGAGATGCAGTCTAATTCGCTGAGTTATGTCTATCTTTGGTACAAACCAGCATCTGCAGTTCCTGCTTATTATACTGTAACTGCGTGCGCAGGTTTAAACTGCGTATGCCCCCGAATAGAGAAAATCCCAAAATACGTTTTCTCTGGAACGTCAGAGGTTGTGGGGTGACCTGATAGAAATATGTAATATATTGTGAGAGTCCAAGGAAGGGTAGATGGATTTTTTTTTTCTCCCAGGGTGGAAACATCAAAAACTATAGGGCATAGCTTCAAGGTGAGTGGGGAAAAGTTTAAAGAAGATGCGCAGGGCTAGTTTATTTTCCTACACAGAGTGGTGGGTGCCTGGAACGTGCTGCCAGAAGTGGTGGTCGGAGGCAGATACAATAGTGGCATTTAAGAGGCTTTTAAATGGGAACATTGATATGGGGGGATAATGGATCATGTGCAGACAGAGAAAATTTGTTTCACTTGGCAGCATGTTAGGCACAGATATTGTGGGGCGAAGGGCCAGGTCGTGAGCTGTACTATTCTATGTTTAAACAACATTTTCATCATCAGAGACAGCTTTGTCAGGGAAATTAGGATTGAATAATAACTCCTGGCCTTGCCAGTGATGCCCACATCCATGCATGTGTGCAATGTGACGAATAAAACCGTATTGTATTGTATTGTTTTGTTGAGTATATTTTGCCTTTTATCAGAAATATGTGACTTCCAGTCACCAACACTGCTGTAAGTGGAACCAAGGTGTTCCAAGACATCAAGACTATGAAAATTGGTGTTGAGAGGATGTTTCCACCAGTGCGAGAGTCTAGGACCAGAGGGCACAGGCTCAGAATAAAAGGACGTATCTTTAGAAAGGAGATGAGGAGGAATTTCTTTAGCTAGAGAGTGGCGAACCTGTGGAATTAATTGCCACAGATGGCTGTAGAGGCCAAGTGTTTGAGTAGTTTTTAAAGCAAAGATTGACAGGTTCTTGATTAATAAAGGAGTCAAAGGTTATGGGGAGAAGGCAGGAGAATGGGGTTGAGAGAGAGAACAGCCATGGTTGAATGGCAGAGTAGACGATGTGCCGAATGGCCTAATTCTGCTCCAATGATCTTATGAAATGTTGAATGTAAATGGTATTAACTAGTTGACCAGATTTTTCAGCTGCTGCTAAGCTCCGAAACACCTGGTATATCAGTGTTTTCTTTCTTTTCTAAAAAGCTCAGATTGAACCTAACAGGAACTTTGGAGACATAAGGAACTGCAAATGCTGGTTTACAAAAAAAGACACAAAGTGCAGGAGTAACTCAGTCAGGGTCGGGTCGGGACCTTCTTCAGTCTGATTTTGGTGGGGGGAGCAGAAAGAAAGCTAGAAGAAAGAAGGGGCAGGACAAAGCCTGGTGAAACATAGATGGATACTGGTGAGGGGGGCGTTTGATAGGCAGATGGTTGGATCAGTCTGAAGAAGGGTCCCAATCCAAAACGTCACCTATCCATATTCTCCAGAGATGGTGCCTGGCCCTGAGTTATTCCAGCACTTTGTGATTTTTTTTTCTATTATATTCACTCCCATTGGCCCATGTCTCAGGGATGACTTTGAAAAATCATAATCAATGTCTTGCAGAATATTAAAACACAAAACATACACTTAAACAATAATACACTATGACACCAGTATATAATTAATTATTTAAGTACTTTGGATCCATAACAACCTCATGCCACTTGCCTAGTTTATCCATCTGCTCCCAGGCTTGCTCCAGTGTGTGCAGCTTTTCCTTTGTAATTTCCAGCTCTTTGTTTAAGTCAGTCATCTGTTCGTGCAAGATGGTATTTTCACTCTTCAAGAAGACAGAACAAGCAACAGATTACAAAATGCCTCTGATTTAACTTCCCAGCTCCAATTATACCTAGTATCTCTGCCTCTTAATCATGTGGAGCCCTCAGTCTGTGTTGACAATTTAAAAAAAAAGTCATTTAAAGGCATGGAGTTGTATTTTTTTTATTGGGTCATGATCCTGCGGTAAGTATGAGAGTTGGCGCCTGGAGTTGCCGCCTGGCCTCAGCCCGGTAGAGGTCAGCTCACCAGACTACTACGGCACCTCCCTTGTCGGCAGGTTTGATGATAATGTTGGGATTGTTGCAAAGTGAGCGGAGGGCTGTGTTCCGAGAGGGTGAGGTTAGAGTAGATAAGGGGAGTCGAAAAGTTAAGATGGTTGATGTCCTGCCAGCAGTTAGAAATGAAAAGGTTTGTTATGGCCCAGGGACATGAGAAGGTATGGCTATGGGGTAAGTATGAGGAAGGGCAAGTCTGAAGAAGGGTTCCGACCCGAAACATCACCCATTTGTTTTCTCCAGAGATGTTGCCTGACCTGCTGGGTTGCTCCAACATTTTGTGTCTATCATGATTATTTAAAGTTGTCATTAATTCGTTCTTTAAAAGCCATGAAAGTATAAGAAAACTGGCAAAAAGTAAGAGAGAATGTTAAATATATGCAGTAGATCGTTTACATCAATGAAGAAACAGAGAATATGTTTTGGGTGAATCAACATTTCGATTGGGGCATTTTCTGGAATTCCAGTAATAATGCTCTTTAACTTTTAACTACATGTAATGTTTTTTTTTAATTGGCCCAGCATTAAAGACAATAATCTACCCCGAAAAATAAAATCAACCCGTGTAGAGCAGTTTAGTTTCCCCAACATCGGCTTTTCTTTAACCAATATAGTTCCAACAATTTTAAAAGCCACCAAGAAATCCTTCCAAATACAAATTAACGGAATGGACAATCTGGTCACAAGGTACATTTTCAATATGTGAAAATTATCATCAAAAGCACAAAGATAGACATAAAGTGCTGGGGTGACTCAACAGGTCAGGCAGCATCTCTGGAGATAAAGGAAGGGCGACATTTCAGGTCGGGACCCCTCTTCACCAGTGACCCAGTGGGAACTGGAGGTAAAAAATGGCCCGAACAAAGCTAGGCCAACAAGAGATGGCCAAGGAAGGGTGGAGACTGTAATGCCCCATGGTTGGCTAGGGAAGAGGCAATAACGAAGGGATACAAGGATGTGAACAGTGGTACTAGTAGGACGACTAGGGTGGGGGAGGGGAAAAGAGGGAATGTAGGAATTACCTGAAATTAGACAAATCAACGTTCATACTGTTGGGTTATAAGCTTGCCAAGCAAAATATGAGGTGCTGTTCCTCCAACTGGCATGTAGCCTCACTCTGACAGTGGAAGAGACCCAGGACAGAAAGGTCAGTGTGGGAATGGGAAGGGGAGTTAAAATATTTGGAGGCCGGGAGATCGCGTAGGCCAAGGCGGATTGAGCCTAAACGTTCAGCGAAAAGATTTGCACTTGGTTTGGCGATATATAGGAACCCACACCGGGAACAACAGATACAGCAGATTAATACTTAATCTACATCAACAGCATTTTTTCTATTTCATCGTTCACTTAACCTGATTACACTGGAGAAACAACAGTACAAACAATTACTCCCATTGCAATAAAATAAATGACTATTACTATAAATTACTATGTTACTTTTAGTTGCCTACCTCCAAATGCTCGAGATTGGTGGTTTTCTGGACTAATAGGTTGTCTTTTTGCAACAGATCCCTGTATTTAGCTGTGAGCTCATTATATTGCTTGTTAGCTCGTTCCAAATCTGCTAAGGGTGCACTATCATCCAAAGCTTTTTGCAAAGCAGCAATTTTAAAACCAGCCATTTCCTACAAATAGATTCAAAGAAACCAGATACAAACATTAAATAATACAGTTTAAAAAGAGACACTGGTATGCATGAACTCAGCTCAATGTTAAGTTGGTAACTCAATGGTACAGAAGATCTGTCAGAGTTCCGGTGGCCAATTTCGATTCTGACCTCTGGTGCTGTCTGCGTGGAGTTTGCACATTCTCCCTGTGTCTGAGTGGATTTGCCCTGGTGCTCCGGTTTCCTGTCACATCCCAAGGGTGTACTGTTTATTGTTAACTGGCTACTGTAAACTGCCTGTAGTGTAGGTGGATGGGAGGAGAATAAGGGGTATAAATTGTGAGAGTGGGTTACAGGAGACAATTTGGGCAACCACGGTAAGTGCACGATGGGGCACAAAATTTAAACTGGACACAAACACAAGTGCGGGAGAATTTTCAGGATCACTGCTGACCAGGTGCAGCTTTCAACTTTTGCTTTGGACCTTGCAAAAGTTTTTCCATGCAACAGTTTAAATTATTTCTACATTTTTTTGTTCCTTGGAGCTTAATGATTTGCACGAGTCTAAAAGTGTTACAGAGTCAGCAGGTAGTTACTCCATTAAATGAAAGGGCATTAGTGTTGTTATGCTTTTGGATTGCAAAGATTTGTTTATTTAGAGTTAAGGAGCCACGTTGCAAGGAAACAGGATCTTCGGCCCATCTAGTCCATGCCGACCAAGCTGCCCATCTCAGTTCACTCGTGTGGGGTGCATTTCCCTCCAAACATTTCTTATCCGTGTACCTGTCCAAATGTACCTGCCTCAACTACTTTCTGAATGGTGAAGCATCTTCAAGGAGTCCTTTTAAAAAATAATGTTCCAATATTATAAAAAAGATAGATTAAATTAGCCGAGATTGGAAAATAGATGTATTTGTGTACTCATTTTCCTATGAAATAAAGTAATTTATACATTCAGATCCAGCCTCTCCCTGGATAGCCACTACGTTAGGAAAACGGAATAAATCCAATCATGAATAAATGAAGGTCTGGATTAGTTGAGTTTAGTTTATTGTCACGTGTACCGAGGTGCAGTGAAAAGCTTTTGTTGTGTGTTAACCAACCAGCGGAAAGGTAACTCATGAATACAATCGAGCCATCCACAGTTCACAGGATGATTAAAATATTATACTTCAATGTGCAAAGGTACGCTAAGATATGAAGGGCATTGTGAACCAACCTTAAAAGTACTTGAGTAAAACACAAAGTGCTGGAGAAAGTCAAACAGTCAGGCAGCATCTGTGAAGGGAAGGGATCGTTGATGTTTCAGGTCGGGGACCTTTTTCAGACGACAGATGCACAGTTGCTGCCTGACCCACTGAGTTTCTCCGGCACTTTGTGTTTTGTTCATGATTCCAGCATCTACAGTTCCTCGTGTCTCCATTCAAATGCACTTATTGAAAGAGCAATTAGTAAGAAAAATCTCAGAAGGTAGGAATGGTAGAACTGAATGTTTAAAACTAAGCTTGTTGCTTGTTAATTATTAGTTTAGTTTAGAGATACAATGTCGAAACAGTATATTAGGTACACACCAGGGACAATTTTACAGAAGCCAATTAACCTACAAATCTGCACATCCATGGAATGTGGCAGGAAACCAGCATAAACCCACACGCAGGGAAAATGTTCAAACTCCATACAGACAACATCGAACCCGGGTCTCTGCCGCTGAGGCTGCAACTCTACCGCTGGTCCACAGTGCTACCGTAAATACATGCTGTGATTTTACATTGAAAAGATATCTTGCCTTGAATCTCTGCAGGTATCCAATTCTTTCACTAACAGCTACTTCCATCTCTATTACTTCGTTCTTGAGCTTGTTATTTTCTTTTCTCAGGTGCTGTTCCATTTCCAGCAGGGTTGTGTAGCGCCTTGTCAAAGCGTTCTCATTAACCCGCAAAACGGTTACCTTGCTGGTAATTCCCGATATTTTTTTCTTGATTTCATCGGGATCCATCTGAAGCGTTTCCAATAGGTGCTAATTCAAAAGTGGGGAACAGTACAAATTATGTCATCCAAACGGAAATATAACATTAAGAATAATTATTGTGCATCAGCCCATATTAGGGCACGGGTCACACATCATGCAGCAGTATGGAAAGGTACCGGGGTTCCCACACATTGGGGACCCACCATCATTCCCAGGGTGTTCAAAAGGGGACTGCAGATGCTGGAATATCGAAGGTACACAAAATTGCTGGGGAAACTCAGCGGGTGCGGCAGCATCTATGGAGCGAAGGAAATAGGCGACGTTTCGGGCCGAAACCCTTCTTCATCATTCCCAGGGTGTCTGGTGCATGTTATTTATCTTATGCAGGCCATATATATTATTAAAATTACAATTAAAACACAAAGTACGTGCTATAACTCCAGGAAAAGTGCTCAACTAAGAAAACCAAGCCCAAAGCCAAAGTATTATCTAACTATCTAACTAATTATATTACTTACAATAAATAACTGTATGCAAAAACAGCTACCTACATATTAACTAGCTCTTAAAATAAAAAACGAATCCTGTAGATGCAAGTATATCATTGGTATTATCAAGTGGGCCCCTCCCTTCACTGGTGTTTCCACTTCCTCCCTCTAGTTACACTTGGCACCAGATTACTAACTAAGATATCCTTGCTCTCTGATAATTGCAACTCTAACCTCGCCTGAGCACACATTGGGGACCCACCATCATTTTCAGGCTGTCTGATTCAAGTTATTTATCTTATGCAGGTCATATATTTTATAACCAGCTATACTACATATTTTAATATTCACTGCTCTGGTAACAGAAGTCATAATATTACACATATATAGACTCAAATTATTTCACGGACTGCCAATCTACTTGCAAAAAATTCTACACTCATTTCAAACTTTCTTGACTTGACTTAAAAAAAATATATTGAATGGCGGAGTAGCCTTGATGGGCCGAATGGCCTATTTCTGCTCCTATCACTTATGAAAACATTAGTTTATTTTTTGAATTTCTGCAAAGATAGCCATATTTTTGTCATTATAATTCATTGAGGTGACAATCTGCTATTAATTGTGGAGAATACTCAACTGGTTGTGAGGGGACACACCTCAAAATTTAATAACCTAGCTGTGCGTTTACACGACATTTAGCATCAAAGGGTTATGGAGTGAAGGCAGGAGACTGGGGTTGAGAGGGAAAGATAGATCAGCCATGATTGAATGGCGGAGTAGACTCGATGGGCCGAATGGCCATATTCTGCTCCTAGAACTTATGAACACATTCAGGGCATTCCGTCTGCAGTACATTGTAATTACCATTCCTGTCACACCATTAACAAGTGCCCGAGTCTCTGTCACCACAGCGTTTGTGGAAGAATGTCTACTAATTTCATTCAAATGGCTGGCTCTAAATCTGAGGAGATGCCTTGCCATTCAGGCTGCCCCACAACTGTCTATCCCTTCTAAACCAAGTATATTGCTTCTCTTTATCTACCCCATCAAATCCCTCAATCATTTAAAACATCGTTGTGGAGGCAAGGTGGCGCAGCGGTAGAGTTGCTACTTTACAGAGCCAGAGACCCGGGTGCGATCCCGACCGGGTGCTGTTTGTATGTACTTTCTACATTCTACCTGTGACCACGTGAGTTTTCTCCGGGTGCTCCAGTTTTCTCCTACATGCCAAAGACGTACTGGTTTATAGGTTAATTGGCTTTGATAAAAATTGTAAATTGTCCCTAGTGTGTAGGATAATGCTAATGTACAGGGATCACTGGTCGGCGCAGACTCGGTGGGCTGAGGGGCCTGTCTCCGCGCTGTATCTCGAAACTAAACTAAAGTTAAATCTTCATTGGCTCATCACCCAACACCCTACGTTCAAGAGAATGGAAGTCAGGTTTTTAATCAAATATTTTATGACCAGAAAAAAAGCCCAAAATGCTGGAGGAATCCAGCAGACCAAGCAATGTCTGTGAAAGGAAATAGACAGAGAACATTTCATGTTTGGCCCCTTATTCAGACTTTCCTCCACAGATGTTGCCTGGCCTGCTATGTTTCTCCAGCAATTTGTTTTCTGCCCAAGTATACAAAATAAAACTCTGACCTGTGCTGTGTACAAATAATGCAAGTTATCTTCTCTTTAGTTTACTCGAGACATTTCATTTACTTTTTAAATTAATTGTGCATTGACTTATAGTAGTTGAAGTAACACTTACATTATACTCTTCAATTTTTATACGATCTTGATCCTTTGAATCTTCAAACTTTTTATTTTCCTCTTCAATTCTTTCCATATCTTTCTGCCAGGATTCCCTTTCACTGTATATAACAATAGTTTAGTTTATTATTATCACGTGTACCGAGGTTCAGTGAAAAGCTTTTTTGCTGCGTGCAATCCAGTCAGCAAAGATATACGTGATTACAAAGAAGCTGTCCACAGTTTACAGATACTGTACAGGATAAAGAGAATAAACTCAATCATCATAAAAAGCAATCATTATTTTCAGACAATTTTTTACACTAATGGAAATCTCTGCTCCAGCTTCAGTTCCTAGAGGGTGCGTGTGGCATTTGCTGTCTTGGTGCTGTGTCCTTCTCAGCCTTCATAATTCATTTGGCTTCAAAGTTTTGGAACTTTTTAACAAATCTACCATTCTTCTTTTCATACTCTCTCTAGCTTCCAGAACAGCAACCAAGTCCAGCATCCCGGGCTGTGACACTTGGAGCGATTGGTGAAAGCCTGGCGAATTAATCCGGAATAACCGATGGAAAAGCTCGTCTGGGTGGGATTCCCTACCATGTCGTGGTGTAGCCTTCAGGCCTCACCCCTGGACAAGTTGCCAGTGAAAATTAATATAGGCAGAGGGACAATGCTACGAGCAGCCGTCATAGAAGTGACATCGACAGAATAAATTCATCAGCCTCATTATCTTTAATAAATCTGTGAATGGGATTTTAAATATAATAGTAGAGCAACATTTTTTTTTTTAAACACAAAGTGTGGAGTAACTTAGCCCAACCTACACCCACTAGGGACAATTTTTACATTTACCAAGCCAATTAACCTACAAACCTGTACGTCTTTGGAGCATGGGAGGAAACCGAAGATCTCGGAGAAACCCCACGCAGATCACGGGGAGAACGGACAAACTCCGTACAGACAGCACCCGTAGCTAGGATCGAACCCGGGTGCATTCGCTGTAAGGCAGCAACTCTACCGCTGCGCCACCGTGATCGCCCTTTGTAGTGGTACCTGACCCAAAGCGCTGGAGTAACTCATTGGGACAGACAGAATCGCTGGGCAGAGGGACAGGTGACATTTGGGGCGCCTCCTGCACTTTGTGTCTTTCTTTCTAAACTAGCATCCACAGCACCTAGGATCACAAATATTTTAAAAGTATTTTAATTACATAATAATCATCATTGCAAATTCTAGATTTTATTGGTGGTTTTTGAAGAGCACGTTTTAATTAAAATAATTAATTATTCTACCAATTTTGTATAGTGTAAATAATCAAGCCTACTTCAAGATAAAGATAATGACAGGCGCATTCTATGCTGATACCTTTGATATTCTTTATACAGCAGGCCCTGCTGATGACGAATTACTGCAAACTTGCGTTTGTGGTCTTCGGCTGCCTCCCTTAGTTTATTTTCCTCCTCCTCTTTATTTGAGATTTCCTAAGTCATAAGTTAAAAAAAAACGAGAACAGTTTTACATTTGGCAACACAGTGGTGCAGCTGGTAGAGTTTCTCAGCGGGCCAGGCAGCATCTCTGGAGAAAATGGACAGGTGACGTTTCAGGTTAAGACCCTTCTTTTGACATATTGAGTTATTTCAGGCAGGGAATGGGGATGGTGATTCCAACTTGCATTAAATCTGACTTGTATAAGTGTTCACAGAATGTAACTGTTAAAATCGGTGTACCTGGAGGAGTTGCATCAAATATTCATTGAGAGCGTTGATAACATCGGTACTCGAAGCTGCCATTCCTTGTGGTAAAATGAGAGTTTGGAACTGAACATTACATCCACCTGATCGACGTAATATAGTTGTTTCACCTTCCAGATGAGTAATCTGAAAACCAAATAAGTTCTTCAATAGAAGTTTCAGATAGTTTTTTTAAAATAAAATTCACTGTACGAGACGGGTTTTGGTAAAAGTGGCAGCATTTATTGATCTCTTTGTTTAGTTTAGCTTAGAGATACTACGTGGAGCCAAGCCCATCAGCCCATCGTGTCCACACCCCCTACACTAGATCTATCCTACACACGAAGGACAATTTACCGAGGCCAATTAACCTACAAGTCTTTGGAATGTGGGAGGAAACCGGAGCACCCGGAGAAAACCCACACGGTCACAAAGAGAAAGTACAAACTCTGTACAGACAGCACCAGCAGTCAGGATCGAACCCGGGTCTCTGACATTGTGAGGGAGCAGCTCTACCGCAGCGCCACTCAGTTATCAGAGTCTTTTTCCCCAGGGTGGAAATGTCAAATACTAGAGGCCATAGCTTTAGGATGAAAGAAGGGGAAGTTTAGTTTATACTGAGAGTGTGGTTAGTGCCAGGAACTCGCAGGTGGTAAAGCAGGTGCAAGAGCAACATTTAAAAAGCACAAGGTGCTGGAGTAATTCAGTGGATTAGGAAGCATCTCTGGAGAACATGGATAGGTGACGTTTCATCTTGGGACCCTTCATTGGACTGATCCAACCATTTACCTCACCTCACCTGTATCGACCTTCTCGAACCAGGCTTTGTCCTGCCCCTTCCCTCTTCCAGCTTTCTTTCTGTTTCTCCTCCCTTCACCACATCGAAATCAAACTGAAGAAGGGTCCTGACACAAAATATCACCTATCTTTGTCCTTCAAGGATGCTGCCTGAGCCGCTGAGTTACTCCAGCACTTTGTGTCCTTTTATTGTGAACCAACATCTGCAGTTCCTTGTTTCAACTTTGAAAGGGCATTTGGACAGGCACATGAACAGACAGGCATGGGACACTGACCATGTAGTCAGTTGGGATTAGTTTAAATTGGCATTGTGTTTGGCACAGACGTTTTAAGCTGAGAACCTGTTCCTGCATTGCACTCTTCTACGTACACAGGCCTCGTACTACAGGCGGCAGTGATGCAGCGTTGGCGTTGCTGCCTTACAGTGCCAGAGACCCTGGTTCGATCCTGACTGCGGGTGCTGTTGGTATGGAGTTTGCCCGTTCTCCCTATGACCCTGTGGGTTTTCTCTGGGTGCTCCCACATTCCAAAGATGTGTGGGTTTGTAGGTTAATTGGCTTCCAAAGAGGTAGGGGAAGTCATTAAGATAAACTGTGCTTATAGGGCACATTCATATGACTGTGCATGAGATCAGTACTGCTTGTGATTGTCATCTCATGCTGTACAGATTGCCAAGATCACGATCTTCCTTCAGATGGCTACAATGTCACTTGTGGACTTACTTTCTTCAAGTTCAAGTGAGTTTATTGTCATGTGTCCCTGTATAGGACAATGAAATTCTTGCTTTGCTTAAGCACACAGAAAATAGTAGGCATTTACTACAAAACTGATAAATGTGTCCATATACCATGATATAAATATATACACACATGAATAAATAAACTGGTAGTGCAAATAACAGAAAGTGGTTGCTAATAATCAGAGTTTTGTCCGAGCCAGGTTTAATAGCCTGATGGCTGAGGGGAAGTAGCTATTCCTGAACCTGGTTGTTGCAGTCTTCAGGCTCCTGTACCTTCTACCTGAAGGTAGCAGGGAGATGAGTGTGTGGCCAGGATGGTGTGGGTCTTTGATGATACTGCCAGCCTTTTTGAGGCAGCGACTGCGATAAATCCCCTCGATGGAAGGAAGGTCAGAGCCGATGATGGACTGGGCAGTGTTTACTACTTTTTGTAGTCTTTTCCTCTCCAGGGTGCTCAAATTGCCGAACCAAGCCACGATGCAACCGGTCAGCATGCTCTCGACTGTGCACCTGTAGAAGTTAGAGAGAGTCTTCCTTGACAATCCGACTCTCCGTAATCTTCTCAGGAAGTAGAGGCGCTGATGAGCTTTTTTGATAATTGCGTTAGTGTTCTCGGACCAGGAAAGATCTTCAGAGATGTGCACCCCCAGGAATTTGAAGTTCTTGACCCTTTCAACCATCGACCCGTTGATATAAATGGGGCTGTGGGTCCCCCTCCTACTCCTTCCAAAGTCCACAATCAGTTCCTTGGTTTTGCTGGTGTTCAGGGCCAGGTTATTGCGCTGGCACCATATGGACAGTTGCTCGATCTCTCTTCTGTACTCTGACTCATCCCCATCAGTGATACACCCCACAATAGTGGTGTCGTCAGCGAACTTGATGATGGAGTTCGCACTGTGGTTCGCTACGCAGTCATGGGTATAGAGTGAGTACAGCAGGGGGCTGAGCACGCAGCCTTGAGGTGCTCCCGTGCTGATTGTTATTGAGGCTGACACATTTCCACCAAATACGAACAGACTGTGGTCTGTGGACGAGGAAGTCGAGGATCCAGTTGCAGAGGGATGCGCAGAGACCCAGTTCTGCGAGTTTGGTAACCAGTTTGGAGGGGATGATTGTGTTAAATGCCGAGCTGTAATCAATGAATAACAGCCTGACATATGAGTTTTTGTTGTCCAAGTGGTCCAGTGCGGAGTGGAGGGCCAGCGAGATCGCATCCACCGTTGATCTGTTGTGGCGGTACGCGAACTGCAGTGGGTCCAGGTTTTTGTCGATGTAGGAGTTGATTTGCTCCATGATCAACCTCTCAAAGCACTTCATCACCACCGGCGTTAGTGCCACTGGTCGATAGTCATTGAGGCACGTCACCTTACTCTTCTTGGGCACCGGTATAATTGATGCCCTTTTAAAGCAGGTGGGGACCTCAGACCTCAGAAGTGAGAGGTTGAAAATGTCCGTAAAAACTCCCGCCAGTTGGTCCGCACAGGTTTTTAGAACACGGCCGGGTATACCATCAGGTCCAGGTGCTTTTCGGGGGTTCACCCCCCTGAAGGATTTCCTGACATCGGCCTCTGTGACTGAGACTGAAATGCCATCACAGCGAATGGGGGATCGGGAAGGCACATCAGTATTCTCCCTGTCAAAGCGTGCGTAAAACGCATTGAGCTCGTCAGGGAGTGATGTTACACCGGCATTCGAGCTGCCTCCTGGTTTTGCCTTGTAGGAGGTGATTGCATTCAGACCCTGCCACAGCTGCCGAACATCTGTCTCGTCCTCCAGTTTGGAGCAGAAGTCCCTTTTGGCCTTTTTGATGGCCTTACCAAGTCGTATCTGGTCTTCATGTAGGCCACTGTATCGTTGGATGTGAATGCCCTGTGTCTGGACTTCAGGAGAGTGCGGATCTCAAAGTTCATCCAAGGTTTCTGATTGGGAAACACTCGGAAGGTTTTTGTAGGGATGCAGTCCTCCACACATTTTTTTATGAAGTCTGTAACGACTGTGGCATATTCGTTCAAGTCCGTTGCCGAGTCCTTGAACATTGCCCAGTCTACAGACTCCAAACAGTCCTGGAGTTGTTCTTCTGCCCCCCCCGACCAGCTCTGTGCTGTCCTCACTTCTGGGGGTGCGCTCTTTAATTGCTGCTTGTAGGCAGGAAGAAGCAGCACCGCGGTATGGTCGGACTTACCGAAGTGAGGGCGAGGGATAGAACGATAGGCATTCTTGATGGTGGTGTAGCAGTGGTCGAGGGTGTTAGGTCCTCTGGTGCAGCAGGAGACATGTTGGTGGAAGTTGGGGAGTGATTTCTTGAGGTTCGCCTTATTGAAGTCCCCAGCAATGGTGGTAAATGCCTCGGGGTAAGACGTCTGGTGTTTGTTGACCATGGTGTGCAGCTCCTCCAGTGCCAGACGGACGTCTGCCTGGGGTGGGATGTAGACCGCGGTCAGGATAACGGAGGTGGATTCTCTCGGGAGGTAGAAGGGACGGCACCACCGCCAGATGTTCGAGGTGTGGAGAGCAGGAGTTGGACAGGACTGCCACGTCGGAACACCACGCAGAGTTGACCATGAGGCAGACGCCCCCTCCTCTCCCTTTCCCAGATGCCAGGGTACGGTCCATGCGGTGGATGGAGAACCCTTCAGGCTGGACCCTCAACTTATTATCACCAGCAATCTGTCCTGGACCAGCCTAATCGAAGCAATGGCCAATAGCACACCAACGCCTCTACTTCCTTAGATGGCTTAGGAAGTTTGGCAGGTCCCCAACAACCCTGACCAACTTCTGCAGATGAGCCATACAAAGCATTTTATTGGGATGCATCAATGGCATGGTTTGGGAACAGCGCCATCCAAGACCGCAAGAAATTCCAGAGAGTTGTCGATGTTGACCATCAGTCTGACCCCGGTAATCCCCCTCCGATCAAGCATAAGGTACAAAAATGTGAAAAAGCACACTTCCATTTCAGGGACAGTTTCTTCCCAGCAGATACCAGACAACTGAACTGTCCTCTCACCAACTAGAGAGCGGTATGGACTTCCCATCTTCCACAGTGGAGATATTCGAATGATCTTTAATCAAACTTTACTGGTCTTTATCTTCCCCTAAACCCTATAACATTTATCCTGTATCTGTGCACTGTAGATGGCTTGATTGTAATCACGTATTATCTTTCGCTGAATGGATAGCACGCAAAAAGCTTTTCACTGTACACGTGACAATAATAAATTAAACTAAACTGAACTGAACTAGCAAGCTAATGGAATTATAATTCCCTGAATTCATTTGAATATCCAAAACAGTAAATCGCACTGGTTCACCCCGTGTACAGACCCTTTCATTGGCTTTCGACAGCTGATTGCCAGTGACGCCAGCCTCCTTTCGAGTCTCTTTGAGTTCCTGTCGGAGTTCCTCGTTTCTCCCCATCAGTTGATCCAGTTGAGCTTTCATGTGGACATTGACAACTTGTTTCCCTGCGGTGTTCTTTGCCTCAATTACCTGAAACAACATTTGGCACAACTTTATTACCACAACACCATATTTCAAACCAGGATAACAGGACAAAGTCACCTTGAACAAGGGTCACCACAATACAGAGGAGGTGCAGAAGAGTTTTACCAGAGGGGTGGGAGATTGCAACCTTCACGTGGTCCGCCCTGTTTCGATGAATGCAATCAACCTGGCGTGCACAATCAAATAGAACAAGTTGTTCTCCAACTTTAGGCTGTGCACGCCATACGCAAGAAAAAGTTTTACCAGAATTCTGCCTGGATTGGATGGTGTTTCATTGATTCAATGGTGCTTTGTTGTCACGTGTACCTGTGACATTGAAGTATCCTTTTTGCATACAGTTCAGTAAAAATCATAGGCCCAATGATACTGAAGAACGAGAGTGCAGGAATAGTAGATTACACTGAGAGAGTATACATGAGTCGTCACGTTTCCGGCACCATTTTGCCTGATTAAACATTGTAAACTATTGGCAACTAACTTCATTTCTGATTTTATTAGGGAAGGAAGGTTATTGAAGAAACAGCACAAGTGGTTGGGTCCAGGACATTACCAAGTAACATCCGTAGTGACAACCTGGGGCTAGGACAATTGGCCTTCAACAATCCAAACTATCGGAGCTGTCCCCATGACGCATATTTACTTTAATTTTACCAGGACTCCCCGATGCCATATTCAGTCAAGTATGACCTTGATGCAAAATGCAACTCACTTCTGAAATTCAACTCTTTAGTTTTGAACCAAGACTCAAAACTATTATTAGATAGAAGGAGAGGTTGGACATACTTGGTGTCTATGGAGGAACTGCAGGTGCTGGTTTAAACCGAAAGCAGACACAAAAAGCTGGAGTAACTCAGCGGGTCAGGTAGCATTCCTGGAGAAAAGGAATGGGGGACGTTTCAGGTCAAGACCCTTCTTCAGACTGAGATGCTGCCTGATCCAATGAGTTACTCCCGCTATTTTGTGCCTGCCTTCGGATATACGTGGACTGTTTTCTCTGGAGCACAGAATTTGAGGGGAGACCAAATAGAAGTATATAAAATTGTGAGAGGAAAGACAGTCAGAATCTTTCTCCGCAGGCTGAAATGTCAAAGACTAGAGTGCATAGTTTTAAGGTGAGAGGGACAAAGTTAGAGGGAAATGTGCAGGGCGAGTTGTTTTTTTTTAAGAAACACAGCGGTGGTGTGTGCCTGAAACGCTGCCAGGGGTAATGGTGGAGGCAGATACGATAGTGGCTTTTAAAGTTTGTAGATAGCTGCATGGATATGCGGGGAATGGTGGGATACGGATCACGTGCAGACAGATGAAATTAGTTTATCTTGACACCATGTTCAGCGTAGGCTTTGTGGGCCGAAAGACCTGTTCCTGTGCTGTACTCGTGATATGTTTTACATACGCACTGATTGAAAAAAGCTGCAGCCGGCAAAGAAAGGGAACTCTGCACAACACATTACATCACTAAGTTTAAGAAGGAACTGCAGATGGTAAACAAAAGTGCTGGAGAAACTCAGCAGGTGCGGCAGCATTTATGGAGCGAAGGAAATAGGCAACGTTTCGGGCTAAAACCCTTCTTCAGAATGATGTAGGGTGGGGGGGCGGGAAGAAGAAAGGTTGAGGAGGAGCCAGAGGGCTGAGAGCTGAGAAGGGGAGGAGACAATGAGGGCTACCGGAAATTGGAGAAGTCAATGTTCATGTCGCTGGGGTATAAACTGCCCAAGCGAAATATGAGGTGCTGCTCCTCCAATTTCCGGTGGTGCTCACTCTGGCCATGGAGGATGCCCAGGACAGAAAGGTCGGATTCGGAATGGGAGGGGGAGCTGAAGTGCTGGGAGTTGAAGTGCTGAGCCACCGAGAGATCAGGAAGGTAGGTTAGTACAACTTCAAATGCCTTTTGAAAGTTCATGATAGCTAAATCCTCTGGTTCCTCCGTAGTGATAATACATTCCCAAAAAAAGCTTGTCTATCAAAAACTGATAGGGAACAATGAGATTGAGAAAAAAATTAGCCCTGGACAGAGAAGAATGGAAGGGAGATTGATGAAGAGCGAGTTTGTTTACTTCACATTATAATAAGGGTCCATTTGTTGGCTCTCAGGAATGTGTTTTAATGGCCCTTTCATGCACTAATGCACAAAGTGAAACAAAATCAATGAAAGTAGAACTCAAGAAGAATGATGCTACTTACAGAAATGAGGCTTTCCAAACTTTCCAATCTCAGGATTTCTTGTCCTCCTTTAGGAATAGATTCCACTTGCGTGTCCTTCACAGCTTGCAAGATTTCTTTCATGCCTAGTTCAAACTTCTTATTTTCTTCTTGCAGTTCATTTACTGTAACCAACATTACTCCATCAGTTTCCCGCCAGATACGGTTGGCATCGCTAAACCCTACTGATACATGGTTTTCACCCTTGGGATAAAAAGTTGTCCCTCAGGTTCCTATTAAATCTTTCCCCCTTCACCTTAAAGCTATTCCCTCCAGAACAGCCAACCATGTGAACCTTGTCAAATGCCTTGCTGAAATCCATATACTTCAATCCATGCGTAGAAAGGAATTGCAGATGCTGCTTTACACCAAAGATAGACACAGAGTGTTGGAGTAACTAAGCAGGTCTGGCAGCATCTCTGGGGAAAAGGAATAGGTGATGTTTCGGGTTGTTACCCTTTCACACTACAGATATAAGCGACCGAAACGTCGCCTATATCATATCCGTGACTTCCAAAGGCAAGTTCTTTATTAAAATAATCCCTTCATCGGCAGATCGGGGGCACAGGCAGCAAGACGGTGGTCGCAAGTGAACAGAACAGAAAAGGAACTGAACTCCTGGCAGAGTTGCAGATTCTAAATCCTGAGGCATTTCTAACAACGTAAAATAAAACTGTATTTTAACAAAATCTTTCATGATTTCAGTACATCCCAAAGTGCCTCACAAACAATGCAGTATTTTTTCAACTGCAGGAGCCTCCCATAACAGCAGCTGCCATAGACTGCACTCATGTGTTCTTAAAAGCTCCCATTAAGAAGCCAGACCTTCACATATCAGTTCAGTCTGAAGATGGATTTTGACCCGAAACATCACCTATTCATTTTCTCCACAGATGCTGCCTGACCCGGCGAGTTACTCTAACATTTTGTGTCCATCTTCGGTATAAACCAGCATCTGCAGGTTCCTTCCTACACAGTATTTTATAGCACTGCGCGCAATCCTGTTTCCTGGCAAGAATCTTTTATATCTGTGACTGAGAGATGTGGCTTTGGTTTAACACCCTCATCTGAAAGAGGATTGCACCCCCTGGTTTCTGGAATTGCAGGGAATGGTCCTGAGGTACCATCTACCGCACGGGAGACACTCGGACTATCTTTGAATGGACTTTACCTTGCACTAAAATTATTCTCTTTATCCTGTATCTGTACACTGTGGATGGCCGAATTGTAGTTGTGTATAGACTTTTCACTGACTGGATAACACACAACAAAAACAGTACTTTTCACTGTACCTTGGTACACATGCCAAATAAACTAATCTAAACTAAAGAAAAAACTAAATTAAACTAAAACTGTCCTTTGTGACGTTGCTCATGCTGTATTAACAGTTACACATCAAACTTAAATACAGTGCATTATTTACTATTGGGTACTAACCGAGGATTCAGCAATTCAAACAAGACGTTATCTGCGTTTTTTCGTAAACCCGCTCTGAAAAATTATTTTTATGCACTTCAACAAATGAAAAGGGCTTACATTTTGCTTGAAGCTCAGCATTTTCAGTCCTCCTTTGTTCCAACTCCTTCTCTCTTGCTTCCAGTTCCTTGGAAATATATTCATGCTAGAGAACGAGGCAAAATTAAATCCATTTAGTTGTCAGTAAATCAAAGGTATCTCAAGTTTGCAGAAATATACTTGTCACTTCCCTCTACACGTGCTTTTATTTATACTGGATCTAAGCCACTAAAATTGCCCAGCCCAAGAAAAAGAGCCAGATAAAGAGGCACAGGAGGAATGGACACAAAGGTGGAGAAGGCTGTTGCAACAGTAAATATAAACCTTTGGCATGTTTTTGTGTATTAATTATCAATTGACTTTAATTATTTTCATCCACCAAACTTCTTCAAAGGGTTGACAAAGTGCTGGAGTAAATCAGTGGGTTAGGCAGCATCTCTGGAGTAAACGGATGGGTGACGTTTCTGGTCAGGACCCTTCTTCAGACTGATCTCGGCCCGTAACGTCACCTATCCTTTCTCTCCAAAGATTCTGCCTGACCTGCAGAGTTACTCCAGCACTTTGTGTCTATCTTTGGTGTAAACCAGCATCTGCAGTTCTTTATTTCTTCAAATGGTTTCTTTGTTGAAGGAATCAGTAGTTTTCTTGGCTAGTTCAGGTCCCTTGCGGTTTCACTCTTAGAACCCATTCACTTCTTCTGCCCCGTTGTGCTAACCATTTCGTCCCAATTGCCTTCCCCTTCCTGCACCCAGGTATCTGCCCTCTCAGGCTATCCGACTAGGTAGTGCATACCAAGTCCGTGGCCTATTCTGCACAGAATTTCAATAATCCAAAAATGAATTACAAAAGGAATTAATGCACGTTTCAGAGATTTACTGCAATTAATTGTCAGATCTAATCTAAACACAATTGAATTTTAGTAGGCTGAACCCTGCAACAGGATTTCACATCACTTGAGCTGGTGGCACGGTGGAGCAGCGATAGCGTTACTGCCTCACAGCGCCTTGAGACCCGAGATCTATCCTGACTCCGGATGCTGTCTGTACAGAGTTTGTACGTTTTCCCTGTCTCCGAGTGGATTTTCTCAAGGGTGCTCCGGTTTCCTCCCTCACTCCAAAGACAAGCAGTCTTGTAGGTTGGGTAGGAAAGAACTGCAGATGCTGGTTTAAATCGAAGGTAGACACAAACTGCTGGAGAAACTCAGCGGGACAGGCAGCATCTCTGGAGAGAAGGAATGAGTGACGTTTCGGGTCGAGACACTTCTGCAGACTGATGTCAGGGGAGTGGGCGGCACAGAGATAAAAATTAGTCGGAAACAGTAAGACTGGTGGGAAAACTGGGAATGGGATAGAGGGAAAGCGAGGGCTGCTTGAAGTTTTTAGTAATGATGAGGTAGTGGGTTTTAGTAATGATGAGGTTGTGGTATCCCTTGCTTTCCATCTCTCTCCATCCCCTCCCTCTTCCCAGTTCTACCAGTCTTACTTTCTCGGACTACATTTTATCTCTGTACTGCCCACTCCCCTGACATCCGTCTGCAGAAGGGGTTCGACCCGAAAGATCACCCATTCCTTCTCTCCTGAGATGCTGCCTGTCCCGCTGAGTTACTCCAGCAGTTTGTGTCTACCTTCAGTCTTGAAGGTTAATTGGCTTCTGTAAAATTGTAAATTATCCCTAGTGTGTAGGATAATGTTAGTGTACGGGGTGATCATTGGTCAGCGCGGATTCGGTGGGCCAAAGGGCCTATTTCCACGCTGTATCTCTAAAGTCCAAATTCTAAAGTAAAGTCTAAAACTTTAGTCATGCAGTTTATAACCAAAAAACAAGACACAGTGCTGGAGTAATTCACTACTGCCCATCAACTATCATCCGCATATTTCAAATGGGAGCTGTCCCTATCACTCGTTCCAATGGCATATAGTCAGAAAACCACCGCCCCTCGTAGCAATACCATGCGATACAACATTCAAACAGCTTCCCGCGTTCCTAATCTTGCTCGTCTTGTAGTACCTTAATCATTTGTTTGTTGAGTTCGGCAACCTCAAATTCTGCATCCTGATGTTTTCCTTCCTTGTTTAGTAAATCTTTGCGTAACTGACGATTCTAGAGATGCATTAAATCATTTAGAATACAGGTCAATTCCCAGAAAAGCATTGCAACATTAGCTCATCACATTTTTAATGACAGATCCAGCTCCTTTGTGAGGACTCCTATGTATCTGGACTGAAGTTTGCTTTGAGCATACACTCAAGATAGGTCGACGTGAAATACAATTGCTCGGTGCCTGCTTTGTGATAGATCTGTAACAATCATTTACTTCCGCTCCCGTTCCCAGCTTTCATTAAAAATTCCAATGTGAAAGTATATTTTTGAGAGGAAAAATAAGGGGGGACTTGCTAAGAACACAGGCAAAGGATATCCCAGGGCCAGTCTTATCCCAGTTACTCCCTCTTCTCCCCTCTCCCATCAGGCAAAAGGTTCAGAAGTGTGAAAATGTCCACCTCCAGATTCAGGGACAGTTTCTTTCCAGCTGTTATCAGGCAACTGAACCATCCTATCACCAACTAGAGAGTGGTCCTGATCTCCCTTCTATCTCAATGGATACCTTTGAACCATCTTTAATTGGACTTTACTGGTCTTTATCTTGCACTAAACGTTATTCCCTTTATCCTGCATACTATGGACAGCTTGATTATAATCATGTATAGCCTATTCGCTGACTGGATAGCACACAACAAAAGATTTTCACTCTATCTTGGTACACGTGACAATAATAATAATAAACTAAACAGGGTGTAGTTATAGATTGTTATTACTTTAAGCGATCCCGTGTACAAAGTCACTAAGGCCAGGGAAAAAAAGTCTGCTGCTTGATTTAATTTCCAGAAAGATAAGATTGGAAAGCAGGAATGTTAGAGATTAAACTTGTGTCAGACCTTGGTCAGACAACAGCTGTAATTCTAAATCATACAAAAAGGATAACATATCCCTCAGCAAACATAGGATAGAGGCATTGACGATGTTGCATTCTGCTTTACAAGAAAAATACCAGTTTATATTTATGAAATAGATGGAACGTTCCCTTGGAAATTAGAAATTAAAGGGTGGTCTAAAAGGTGGAATGTCAGGATGGCACAGACCAGGGTGACTGCATGTTCTGTTTTAAGCTATACATTGTATGTATATCTTGGCTCTAGTTAGATATAGGATCAGAGTTACATGGCAGGGCCCTACTCATCCATGCCAACCAAGGTGCCTTCCCGAGTTAATCCTAGTAGCCTGCATTTGGCCCCTACCTCTCCAAACTTTTCCTACCCATGAACCTATCCAAACGTATAGACCTTCTTCCAAACAAGGAAACATTTTTCAAAGTAAAATTGTCAAGGCATCCATTACAGAGGGAACAATTAGGCAGAAAAAGGGAAAGACCATCTTTGTGATGCGTAAACCAAGTAACATTTGAGGAACTTATTGAGAGGTGAATTTTCTCCAAATTTGTTTGAACATATTTAACGAGACATAATTTAATAAAGAGCACAGCTCCTTTCAAAGACTTATCTAAGCTGTAAAAATATACTGTAGTATTCTATCATCGAGCGTACACATTGGTAATATTAAGCATGTTGTGCAGCATTAGCTGGATTTGCAACCTTTGACAAGTAGAAATAATCTAACCTGTGATTTAAGACTCGATAATTCTATCCTTAACTGCTCTATGAGATCATCTAATGGATCGGTACTTTTCTTTGGGTCCTCGGCTGCCTCAGTCGAACTGATTGCCTGTACTGACTGAGCACTCCCAAACGTGGGGGCATCTGCTTCCACAAGTGGCTTTGCTGCACTATTTGCTGGCGGCACTGGTAACTTTGCCAAAATGTCCATTGATGACCGAGACCTGGCAGCTCCTTCCTGTTCATACTGATAAGCCTGTAACTCAACAGGATCTTTCTTTACAAACGGTTCGGCCACTTTCAGCAAGGGGAAAAACTGCCTTCTCTCCTGGGAAGATATAAAACTATCCCTCTCTCTTTGAAAATTCCTTGACTTCCTCTGCAGATCTTCTGACTGCATTGTAGACTTCCGAAGTATAACTGAAATCTGGTTGGACATTTGATTCAAAGCATGGGCCCTGACATCAAATTCACTGTTGGCCTGTGTAAAATAGAGCAGGTTAAATTCTAAATATGTTATATAATTAGTCACGTTAAAAATACTGTAAGTTAGAAATAGATAAGACTATTCGAGAAACAGGAAAAATTGCTACAAAATTGAATTAAGGTCATGTCATAAGTGATAAGGGCAGAATTAGGTTATTCGGCATGTCAAGTTTACTCCACCATTCAATCATGGCTTATCTATCTCTCCCTCCTAACCTCGTTCTCCTGCCTTCTCTCCATAACCCCTGACACCCGTACTAATTAAAAATCTATCGATCTCTGCCTTAAAAATATCCATTGACTTGGCCTCAGCCTTTTATGCCAAAGAATTCTACAGATTCTCCATCCTCTGACTAAAGAAATTCCTCATCTCCTTTCTACATGAACGTCCTTTAATTCTGAGGCTATGACCTCTAGTCCTAAACTCTCCCATTAGTATAAACATCCTCTCCACATCCACTCTATCCAATCCTTTAATTATTCGGTACGTTTCAATGAGGTCCCCCGTAATTCTTCTAAACTTTCCAGGCCCAGCGCCTTCAAACGCTCATCAATTATCAATGATTATTTAGGCTTAGCTCTACATTTCTATTTTTCTTGCATCAATCTGGACTAAGATTATGAGAAAAAACTTTCCAAGATAAATATCAGAGGCTGGCTCATTTTAGTAATACCAGCTCAACTGGTCCCAATTATGCTAGCTGATCATAATGTCTTCATGAATGGTGAGTTAGAGTTGTATAAGAAACAAATATCTTTGAAATAATTTTCTCATGTGAGCATATTGTTAGTTTTAATCATGTATCTGAACACTTGCGATGATTGACTTCCATCTCCAACTTTCCTTTCTTATTGCCTACTGATGAAACAAAATTTGAGAACAGGCTGGTGATTTGATCTCATTCCTTCACCATTGCTATTCTCTAATGAGAGAGCAGAACGGTTTCTATTCAATGACAACTGGATTTTATTTCGCACTCCTGGACGAAGCACCCAAGGTAGTGGTGCTTCAAAACAGTACTTTATAATCATAGGACGGCACAATGGCACAGCTGATACAGCTGCCATCTCACAGCGCCACACACCTGGGTACGATCCTGCCTTTGGATGCTGTCTGAGTGGAGTTTGTATGCTCGCCCTGCGACCGGATGCTCCGGTTTCCTCCCACATCACAAAGATGTGCGGATTTGTAGGTAAATTAGCCTCTGTAAATAGCCTTTAGTGTGTAGGGAGCAGATGAGAAAGTGGAATAACATAGAACTAGAGTGAACTGTGAACTCGCTGGGGGCCTGTTTCCATGCTGCGCCTTTTAATCAATCAATAAGGGCTGAAGATTGATTGAATTACCTGGGGAAATTGGAGAGAGATTCTTGACTTTTCTCTTCTCCAAAACGGACCTGAGATTTTCATGTCTTTCTTTGTCTCTCTCAGGAAATCACGTGGTTAGGAACTATGGCAAGTTTTTTAAAAAGTGATGGAACCAAAGATACAATTTGAATCCTACCAGGGCTGTCCGGGAGTTTAACCAGTGTAGTAAAGTCTGAAATTAAAAATCTGGTCTTGATGATGATAAAAACTATATTATTTAATAGTTGTGAAAATTTGAATGCTTCTAGTAATATCCTTCAGAGACGGAAATCTTTCACTTTACCAGTTTGGGTTATATATGACTTCACAGACCCAAACAGGAATGTGGTTATCTTTACATGACCACTGAAATGGGTGAGCAAGTTCATAGAGTAATACAGCATAGAAACAGGCCCTTAGGCCCAACTTGTTCCTGCCGACCAAAATGTCCCATCTACACTAATCCCACCTGCCTACATTTGGCCCATACTGCTCTAAGCCCGTCTGAAGAAGAGTCTCGACCCGAAACGTCACCCATTCCTTCTCTCCAGAGATGCTGCCCGTCCCGCAGAGTTACTCCAGCTTTTTGTGTCTATCTACTTGTCCAAATGTTTTTAAAACGTTGTGATGGTACCTGCCTTAACAACCTTCTCCGGCAGCTCGTTCCACATACCCACCACCCTTTGTATAAAAAATTATCCCTCAGGTTCCTATTAAATCTTTCTCCCTTCACCTTAAATCTATGTCCTCTGGTTGTTGATTCCCCTACTCCGGGTTAAAGGCTCTGTGCATCTACCGTATCTATTCTTCTCGTGATCTTATATACCTCTATATTAAAATAAAATTAATTAGAATTAAAATACCAACATAATGTATTACCTTGCTCTTTAAATCCGGGGTGGATTTACTTAACAGTTCTGTTGCTTTAGATGATGCCTCCTCATCGGTCAGTCGATTCAGCAATCCAAAATCTGAAAAATGTACATTACGATTTTATTTAACAGTATTTATAGTAACATTGCATTAGCTGATGGGTTGATTTGTGATAGGACACGGTTAGGTGGAGGGCAACAACCTACCGTAAAGATGAAACAAACTTCTCACAAGAGCAGGATTATTTCCCAATAAAACTGCAGTGTATGGCACACAGTCCCACATTAATTTTATGTACTAAATCAATCTTAGACATTTACAAACATAATTGAGAGGGGAATTACCAAATCATCCTCCTTTTGGCCTGGATAGAGTGGATGTGGACAGGATGTTTCCATTAGTGGGAGAGTCTAGGACCAGAGGGTACAGCCTCAGAATAAAAGGATGTATCTTTAGAAACGAGATGAGGAGAAATTTCTTTAATCAGAGGGTGGTGAATCTGTCAAATTCATTGCCACAGACGTCTGAGGAGGCCAAGTCAATGGATATTTTTAATGTGGAGATTGACAGATTCTTGATTAGTTAGGGCATCAGGGGTTATGGGGAGAAGGCAGTAGAACGGGGTTAAGAAGGAAAGATAGATCAGCCATAATTGAATCGCGGAGCAGACTGGATGGGCCGAATCCATGCCTTCTCCCCATAACCTCTGACACCCTTACTAATCAAGAATCTGTCAATCTCCCCCTTAAAAATATCCAGCCATCTGTGGATTTAATTTTAATTTTAGAGATACAGCGTGGAAACAGGCCCTTCGGCCCACTGAGTCCGTGCCGACCAGCGATCCCCACACATTTTACCACCTCTTCAGTTTCAAGCTCACCATAATATTCTTACAGACATTTCGGATGTATTGTATACATGCATAGTAGTCATTTTCTTTATACAAATTGCCAGGTACTTGATTCTTTCTCTAGCTGCAGTTTAAAATCTTCGATCATTTGAGCATTGACTTGGCCTCCTCTGCCGTCTGTGGCAATGAATTACAATTCCATTTACATGTTCCTAATTTGAAAATGACTGCTTTATATTGATTCTGCTTTTTTGTTTAGACAATAATTCTCCAATGACTAAAGAAGTTGATAATGTACCATTTAGAAACTAAAACAAGCCTTACCTTCAAAACCTGTCTGCTTGCCTCTGTCACGAGCAATCTGGCGAATCTGCCTTTTCAACACGAGTCTTTCTTCCTCCAAGCGTTCAATCTGAAATTGGGAGTGTTATAAAGTTTAGTTATAAAGTTATAAAGTGTTATACAGCAGAAACAGGACCTTTGGCCCACCAGGTCCATGCCAACCAGTGATCACCCCTTACACTAGCACTATCCTACACACTAGTGACAATTTACAATCTTTACCAAAGCCAATTAACGTACAAACCTGTACATCTTTGAAGTGTAGGAAGAAACCGGAGCACCTGCGGTCAAGGGGAGAACATATAGGCAGCACCCACAGTCAGGATCGAACCCGGGTCTCTGGCTCTGTAAGGCAGCAACTCTACCATTGCACCACTGTTTCGCCCTGTGGGAGGAAACCGGAGCCTCCAGGGAGAACCCATGCGGTCAAAGGGGGAACGTACAGATAGCACCCTTAGTCAGCTTCAAACCCAGGTCTATAGCGCTATAAGGAAGCAACTCTACCGCTATGCCACTGTGCTGCCTCAAAGGTTTGGATATAAATGAAATAAATATGTTGAAACCAACGAACAAAAGGCAGGCTAGCATAAGGTAACCAACCTCTTTTAGCAAGATCTGGTTCTCGGCTTGAAACTGCTGCCGTTTTATGGTCTTCCTCTCCTTAAACTCAGACAAGTCAATTAATTCCTTTGCTTCAAGGCCTAAAAACAAATCATTTTCCATTAGAATGGGGAAATCAAAACTTTCATACCAATGTTCTTCAGCAACAGAAGCAATTTTGAGAAATAACACAGAATATTCTTCGCCGTTTAAATTAGATCGAGTGACAATATTAAATGTTGTGGCATTGAATATTTAATTGTATACTTGCATTCTACTTTTAGTGTAAACCATTGCAAAACATGTCAAACCTTTTTTTTTGCCCACTTTACTTAAGTAATATCTGAAGAATTAGGGGGGAAAAAAAACATTAAACTTGATTTCCGTGACATTAATTGTGGTCCTGGAAGATCAACATGGGTACGACATAGCTGCTGCAAAGATTGGCGATTGCAAGCCACAACTATGTTAATACTAGAATGTGTTTACTTGGAATTGCCAACACAGTGCACTTTGGGGCAGCACTGTAACGCAGCTGGTAGAGCCGCTGCCTCACAACGCCAAAGAAACTGGGTTCAGACCTGATCCCGGGTGCAGCCTGTGTGGGGTTTGCATAGCTTGCCAGTGAATGTGTGGGTTTCCTCCGGGTGCCCTGGTTTCCTCCCACATCCTGTCGACGTGCGGGTTTGTAGATTGTTTGGCAGCTATAAATTGTCCCCAGTATGTCGGGAGAGGATGTGAAAGTGGGATTTCACACAGCATTGGTGGTTTAAAGCGCTAGTCTCCCTGTGACCACATGGGCTTCTTCTGGGTGCTCCGGTTTCCTACCATAGCCCAAAGATGTACAGGTTTGTTGGTTAATTGGCCCTCTATAAATTACCCCGAGTGTGTAGGGAGTGGATGAGAAAGTGGGTTAACATAGAATTAGATTGAACGGTTGATTGACGGTCGGCATAGACTCGATGGGCTGAAGTGCCTGTTTCCATGCTGTATATCGATAAACTGGTTGCAAAGAAATATTCAAAACTGATTTTAAATCATGGCCAAATATTGTGATAAGTACGTGTTTGTGTGCAGGAAATCCAGCAATTATAATGAAAGCAGATGTTTATATTAAGTTACGAATGCTCTGCTATTGAATTGTGTTGATGTGTTAAGATGGCAGTTTTTTTGTTTTGATAGGAAAGGTTAAGAGAGATATGGTTCAATGCAAACAAGAGGGACTAGCGTAGATGGGCATCTTGGCCAGCATAGACAAGTTGGGCCGGAGGGCCATTCGTATAACTGTGTATGAGCATTATCAGGTGTTAAATGGGAATTATTTGTTAAATGACTACTATTTCCTTTTCATGTCCAACACAATTTATAACGCCAAATAACCTAAAAACCCACACGTCTTTGGGATGTTGGGGGAAACTAGGCAAGACGGAGGAAACCCACACATTCACAGGCAAACTCCGCACACACTGCATCCAAGATCAAATTCGAACCCGGGTCTTTAGAATTGAGAGGCAACAGCTCTACCAGCTGCGCTACAGTGCCCACCCGAAGTACACTGTGTTGGCAATTCCAAGTAAACGATCCTTACGTTTTGCAAATCAGGCGCCCAATTAGTAGTGCACCGACAATTTCCCGTTAGTAATAGAGCAAAAGTAAAGGGGGATGCTCAACCCCAATGCTCACCCCCAACAAAATGGTTACGTACCCAACTGTTCCCGCAAGCTATCGTTTTCATCCAAAAGATCATTCATCTTCAATTCAAGATAATTGATGTCTTTCGTCATTTCTTCAATCTGACGATCTCGAACTTTGATACTGTTTTTGCATTCTTTGATCTCCGCAACAGCATTTTCCAATCCATATACCCTAATACAGGATTAGAGTTGTCAGTTTAACAATTCTCTCGCCCATTTCCCTTTCAGCTCAGCCTGGAAATTCAGAACAGGTGAATTTGCCCAATAGATAGAGATTAACTGAAATGCTGTAGATTGCATAGAACAGTACAGGAACAGGCCCTTTGTCCCACAATGTTTGTGCCAAACTAGATGCAGAGTTAAACTACTCTCTTCTGCCTGCACGTGATCCATATCTTTCCAATCCCTGCATATTGACGTGCTTATTGACGACAATAAAGGCTATCTATCTATCTATCTATCTATCTATCTATCTATCTATCTATCTATCTATCTATCTATCTATCTATCTATCTATCTATCTATCTATCTATCTATCTATCTATCTATCTATCTATCTATCTATCTATCTATCTATCTATCTATCTATCTATCTATCTATCTATCTATCTATCTATCTATCTATCTATCTATCTATCTATCTATCTATCTATCTATCTATCTATCTATCTATCTATCTATCTATCTATCTATCTATCTATCTATCTATCTATCTATCTATCTATCTATCTATCTATCTATCTATCTATCTATCTATCTATCTATCTATCTATCTATCTATCTATCTATCTATCTATCTATCTATCTATCTATCCTAAAAACCTCTTAACCATTACTATCATATCAGCCTCCACCACCATCACTTCTGGCAGCATGTTCCAGGCACCCACCACTCCATGTAAAAAAAAAAAAACTTGCCGGGCATGTCTTCTTTAAACTGTTCCCCTCTCACTTTAAATCTACATCCTCTGGACTTTGACATATCTACCCTGGAAAAAAGATTCTGACTGCATATCCTATTTTCTAATATTTTAACCATGAAATTAAAACACAATGTTTTGGGTAATAATAAAGACTTACAGATTCATATGTCCTGAGACGAATCAGCATTTCCCCCAGTTCCTTGTCTTTGTCTTTGGCATCTTTCTCTGCAAGCTCTGCAATTCGATTTGCTTCAAGGGCAGATTGGTCTGATGTCTTTAGCCTTTCCTGGAGTGCCCCGATTCTGGATTGCTGATTAAGTACTGGAAAATCTTGAAGAAACCATAAATGTATTACATTGCCAAATTGCTGCACGCTCACTAAGATATATATATCTATATATGTGTATGTTTATCTATCTTCTATTATTATATTACTAAAAGTCTGTTCTTGACCGGTTTTGGCGATCTGTGCTGCGATTTCCGAGAGAACGCCGCCACCTACGGTCGTCATTTTTGGCCACCTCGCTCAGAGCCCCCCCTCCGCCGCATGTGTGCCGAGGATTTTTCCAGTCGGTGAAAAATGACAGAGATATTAATGATTTTACAAAATTCCCCATTCTCTCTGCTGCCCCCGCTGGCGGCAGGGGGGATGGATTATAAAACCAGGAAGTGGTGTGCCTCAATTAGTCTGCAAGCTGGAGGAAGGCAGAGGGTCACGTTTCTCTGAGCTGTGAATAACACTGAACACATGTTCACACAACTGTGAGTAAGTACCCTTAATGTGGTTTGAAAATGAAAATATGGTTAAAGTAAAAAAGCACTGCCTGCAAATGGTTGTTTGGGGGGTTTGGGTTGAAATAAAAAGGCACTCTCTCTCCTCCCCCCCTCTCCTCTCCCCCCCCCCCCCCTCCTCTCCCCCCCCCCTCTCCTCTCCCCCCCTCTCCTCTCCCCCCCTCTCCTCTCCTCTCCCCCCCCTCTCCTCTCCCCCCCCCTCTCCTCTCCCCCCCCCTCTCCTCTCCCCCCCCCTCTCATCTCCCCCCCCTCTCCTCTCTCCTCTCCCCCCTCTCATCTCCCCCCTCTCCTCTCCCCTCTCCTCTCCCCCCCCTCTCCTCTCCCCCCCCTCTCCTCTCCCCCCCCTCTCCTCCCCTCTCCTCTCCCCCCCCTCTCCTCTCCCCCCCCCCTCTCCTCTCCCCCCCCTCTCCTCTCCCCCCCTCTCCTCTCCCCCCCCTCTCCTCTCCCCCCCCTCTCCTCTCCCCCCCCCATCTCCTCTCCCCCCCCCTCTCCTCTCCCCCCCCCTCTCCTCTCCCCCCCTCTCCTCTCCCCCCCCTCTCCTCTCCCCCCCCCCTCTCCTCTCCCCCCCCCTCTCCTCTCCCCCTCTCATCCCCAACCCTCTCCTCTGCCCGCCTCTCCTCACCCCGCTCTCCTCTCCCCCTCTCCTCTCCCCCCCCCTCCTCTCCCCCCCTCCTCCTCTCCACCCCCCTCCTCCTCTCCCCCCCCCTCCCTCCTCCTTTTCTCCCACTCCTCCCCTCCATCCCCTCCCCCACCGTCCCTCCCCTAAACCCCTTCCCCTCCACAACACCCATAACCCCCTTCCCTCCACCCTCCCTGCTCCCACCTCTCCCCCTCCCCTCCCCTCTCCCCCCCTCCCCCCCTCCCTCTCCTCCCCTCCACCCCCACCTTTCCCCTCTCACCCACCCTCCCTCTTCTCCTCCTCGCCACCCCCTCTCCCTCTTGCCCCTCTCTGTGTGTCTCTGCCCCTTCTCTCTCTGCCCTCACTCTCTATCCCCCCCCCCTCTCTAGATGTGACTGCAACTTGGGGGCTATGCATCAGTAGATAGGATAGGGTGGTTATGGGGTAAAAGGAGCAAATTAATAATATTAATATAATATCAAGGGGGGTAATTAGCGTGAGTGCGGGGATAGTTAGTGTGTGTGACGCTGCATGCCGCCTCCCCCCCCCCCACAACCGCACGTTGGGGGAACAGACCAAGTAGCATTCTTCTCACAGAAACATTGATATATATTTCTTTTAAATTCTATACCAGAAATAGTTGTTTTTTTTAAGTTCATATTTCATTTGAGATGCTGCTTCCAATGTCTTGTAAAGTCAAACTTTCAAATCGTTTTGTTCTTATGAATCATCCAGGCTTTATCCACTTAAATCACAAGATTTTCCAAAATATACACACGAACACTTAACACACAAGTAAAATTCCACAGTCAATGGAACCTTGATTGTAATTTGTTCCTATACCTTCCACCGTGTCCTCAATTTCTCGCAGGCTCCTTGTAGCAATCCAATTTATGATGCGTTTCCTTCTAGCTCCTCTTTGAACCTCGGACTATCACATCTCTAATCTTGCTTTTAACAAGTCAGTGATTCACATGTTCATAAATTACAGGAGCAGAATTAGGCTATTTAGCCCACCAAGTCTACTCTGCCATTCAATCATGGCTGATCTATCTTTTCCTCTCAACTCCATTCCCCTGCCTTCTCCCCGTAACCCCGACACCATACTAATCAAGAATCTCTCAATCTCCGCTTTAAAAATATCTACTGACTTGGTCTCCACAGCCATCTGTCGATTTATCGCCTTTTCAGATTCAACCTCAACATAATATTCTTACAGACATTTTGGATGTATTGTATACATGCATATTAGTTACTTGCTTCATAAGATATATAAAATAACAAGTACTTGATTCTTTCTCTAGCTGCAATTTTAAATCTTCGATGATTTGAACATTGGTATTCATCTCAATGGTGTATTGTTCAATTTGCTCCAACAGAATCTTAATTTGGTTATCTCGTTCTTGCAGAGCCTGTAAGGAAACATTTGTATATTCACTTAAAAAGGGATTAAAAAAAATTTAGATAAAGTCCGCCCCAAGTTACGAACGGGTTCCATTTTTACAGACATCCACTAGTTAATTTTATTAAGTTAGAAAATAGGCAAAGATCACTCATTACAGTCACCATACTTCCAGCGTATTGTAATGAAATATCTATTGAGAAATAATTATTAGGGTCAGATTTCAGGCAGACTGAATTTTCTATGAGGTAATACCTTTCATGAAGCACTAGAGGATTATTACAATCAGAAAAAAAATATTTTTTGTGTATTTTATTTACACAAAATAGGTAGGTATTGGGTAAACGTAGAGTCTTTTGTCCAGAGTGGGGTTTAATGGGAACCTGAAGGGCAACTTTTTTTTTTACACAAACGTTGGTGGGTGTATGGAATGAGCTGCCAGAGGAGGTATCGCAACGCTGAAGAAACATTTAGACAGGTGCATAGATAGGATAGGTTTAGAGGGATATGGACCAAAAGCAGGCAGGTGGGACTAGTTTAGATGGGACATGTTAATCAGCATGGGCATGTTGGGCTGAAGGGCCTGTTTCCAAGCTGTATGACTTAATGACTCTAGGCACCCAAGAGAATATTTTCTTAATGCAGACAATATTATGAGAGCTAATAACAGTTATAGTGCAGGTAGTTCTGCTATATTATGACTGTTGTATTCTGAAGAAATCTCGCCATATGAAAATGGCATTATAAAAACAATTGTGTCTATGGGGGAAAAGGGTTTTAAAAGCTCCAGAGTCTCTGACTAGCCATAACAAAGTTATTTTTCCCAGCAGGATTTAAAAAAAAAGGATAGCAATAAGTTTATTTTCAGTCGCAAACTAAAATTACCAAATGCTGCATGTTACGATGTTTAACAGAGTATCATTGCAATAACTGCTTGTCAATTTTCAGTTGTCACCCGCAGTTAAAGTAGAAAACTACGTTCCTGTGAACAATGGTGTTAGATTGCTGCACGAAGGTTGCATGGAAGCAGTTTTTTTTTCTAAACCATTTTTCTACCCAAGACAGACTTTTTTCTGAGATTCTCTAGGAAAGAAAGGCTTCAAGAAAAAAAGTAGTTATTTTTTAAATGACCAGTCCACAAAGTGAAAGGAGAATACTTACTATTAAAAGTTCTTCTATGATCTAATGATGATCATGAAAAAATGAAAGCAATGGGGAAAGGATGAAGATAAATGTGTTTACAAAGAGGTTGTGGGAATAATGAATAGTTTACTTCTGTACAAATACATAATACATCTGATAACGAAGGTAAAACATGACACGAATAAAGAATATGAACTTCTAAAATGTCAACAGGACGGAATTCGAGTCTGATCGTCTAGTTTACCTGCTGGAGTTTAACGATGCTGCTTTTGTCACTGTCTAACTCAGCAAATACCAGTTTAGATCGTAATTCTTGCATCTTGGCCTGATATTCTCTGATTTCGTTATCCTTCGCAGTCAAAACTTTCTGTAAGAGCGATTAAAACAAATCTTAGAAATTAGCATTATTTATTTTTAGCTTAATCTTGAAATTGGTAGCAACAAATACAACATTTCTGAGTATGGTATGAAATTCACCTTCCACTCCTCAATCTTTGTGTTTACTGCCATCATTACAGGATCCTCCTCTTCTGTTACGGCTTTGAGCTGGTCTGAAAGATCTTGCACCTGATAAGACAGATGGCATGATATTGCTAGCACAGTTGAATTTCACAAAGCTGTGCTCAAGGTGAACAAGGTTTCTCACTTAACATTACTCCATGGAAGGAAAATCCAAGAAACCAAAGCAGTCTTCCTAGAACAGGACTCAGAGGCTTTTAGATAAGCACGTGGATATGGTGGGATATGGATCATATGCAGACAGATGCAATTAGTTTATTTTGGCACTATTTTCAGCTGAAGGTCCTGTTCCTATGCTTTACTGTTCTTTGTTCTTGGACTTTTTTCCCTTTCAATAAAAAAAAAAACACGTCCTACTCAAATAAACATACATTTGCTTGTGTGATTGGTGACTGTTTATGATTCCTGTTTCAAGTTTTACATAATCATGCTTTACAAAATCTGGAATCTCACATTCTGCTGAATTTCTAAGTATTAGTTTTAATTCACTTTTACCTAATTCATTTTTTTTTTTCCTATACCCCTTCTGCAAATTTGGAATTTGTCTTAATGTTCGTGTTTATGTCCCACAGGAGTATCACAAGCAGAGTGTGGGGGAAGAAATTAGTCTAGTCATGATAAACTGACAGTACTATGAGGTTAATGGAACCAAATTTCAGAAGCATAATTCAATGTGCATATCGCACATTTAGCACATGCAAATCAGAACAAATTTATTCCTCAAATAAACAAAGAACTGGTCTGTATCATGTAGAGGATATGCTGCCATTGAATTCCCAAGCAGGGTGAAGATTGCAGAGATCAGAGAGTGAACATCAAACACAGATGATAGCCCCACTTGTAATTCCAAAATCACGGGGAAAGTCCTCTGGCATCACAGGGGAGGGTTATGTAATGACCTAAAATTGGAGAATTCAATGTTCATACCATTGGGCTGTAAGCTACCCAAGTGGTGCTGTTCCTCTAGTTTGCGTGGGGCCTCACTCTGGCAATGGAGGAGGCCCAGGACAGAAAGGTCATTGTGGAAACGGGAAGGGGGAGATAGAATGGTTGGTGACAGGGAGATACAGTTAGATCCGGTCACTGGGAGTCACACAGGGCCTTGCCTGAAATAACAGCTGATCCTTTTCCCGTTTAAACTGATCCACGGTCTTGTCAGTTTGCTGGACAATCAGCTTCATTCTGTTATACTCATCAGTCATCTGCTCCATCTCTTGCGCGGACTCTTTCAAATTCTTCTGCATCTGTTTGTTCTGTACCTCCAGCTTTTCATTGGCTTCCGACAAATTCTGGAGAGTGCAGATAGGAAAATACCCCATTGATTAATACAGTTAATCAGCAGAATGCACTTCTTAACCCACTTAATGGAGAATACTGTGTGTAATAGGAAGGCGTCATTTATTGAACAACTTGTCGATATTATTGTTGGGACATGTTGGTCGGCGTGGGCAAAGAGCCTGTTTCCACTCTAGACCCACGGAAAATAAGAAAAATACCTGTAACTTTTCAATATTTAAATTTATACTGGCGAAAAGGAAGGGCCAGATGTGTATTATTACTTAAGAAATATGTTCTCTCAGTGGCCCCTCCCCAAGTCGGGTCCCTCTTTGTTCTCAATGCCCCCTCCCCTCCCCTCCCCCCCACACACCGGCTCCCTAGTTGTTCTCTCGGCGGCACGTCCTTGACCCACTGTTGGGTCTCACGCAGCCTGTTCTCAACCGGCTGACAGCCGGCACTCACTCGGGCAAAGGCTCCCCGAGGGTCCACCACTCTCACCGACGTCCCTGCTCGCTCACATGGGATGATGAGGCCTTTTCAATATCACTGATTCGTTTTACAATCCTGTGATTTGGCAAGCTGTTTTGGAAGGCAGCAATGTACAGGGATCGGTTAGAATCGTGCCCTGTGAGGCCTGAGGTGACAATTTAGTCTTCCGACTTTAGAGATACAGCGTGGAAACAGGCCCTTTGGCCCACCGGGTCCACGCTGACCATCGCTCACCGTGTACATTAGTACTATCCTACACTCGGGACAATTTACAAAAGCCAATTAGCCTGCAAACCGGTACGTCTTTGGAGTGTGGAAGGAAACCAGAGCACCCGGAGAACACCCACGTTGTCACAGGGAGAACGCACAAACTCCATACAGACAGCACCCATAGGCGGGATCGAACCCGGTTCTCTGGCGTGTTAGGCAGAAACACTACTGCTGCGTCACTGGGCCGCCCTAAAATATCTCGTCTTGAAGGATAAGTTTATGTTATAGGTGCCGAATTAGGCCATTCAGCCCATCAAGTCTACTCCGCCATTCGATCATCCCCATCAACACCGTTCTCCTGCCTTCTCCCCATAATCCCTGGATGTGCTTTTTTTTTTGGATGTGCTGTTATCCCAAAAAAAAGGAACATTTATCCTTAGTAGTAAAATACCAAAGAATGGTTAAAAATACATCAAGTACCTGGATTTCATCCAGATAGTGAGCAAGCTCCATGTTCTTCTTGGAGATCTGGATTCTGTAGTCTGATTCATCACCCCTCCTGTTGAGCAGAGTCTCACGCTGAGAATCAATTTGCTTCTGATAATCAACAATATCTTGGCGCAGTTGGTCATTCTGCAAAAGGAGTTAGCGATACAGAAACTTCAGAATGAACCCGACAATTAAAGTCTGCAAAGAAAAAATCCTGAAGACTAACTACATGATTCAAGGGCATGGAGACATTAATTACTTAACTCATCAACTGGGTCAGGCGCTTACCTTTCTTTTAAGTCCCTTTTTCTTTGACAAAGAAAAATGAATGATGTGAATGGGAGAAAGAAAAGGCTAAGATACTGCAAGTTAGCGAGAGCAAATGTTTCAGTGAGAAGAATGCTACTTTGACAGGCAGCAAAATTAGATAAACAGAACTGGAGATGCAATGAAATGAAAGAAAATGCTTTGTTGCCAGTAAAAAACCTTTTTTTAACCTTTATGCAATTTTGAATGCTAATCACTAATCAGATATTCTCAGTTGTCATCACTGACCTCTCTTCTCAGCTTGTTGTTTTCATTTTCTGTCTCCTTGATTCGAATTCCCACCTGAGAAGTGGAATAAAAAGTAACTAGTGATATAAATAATAATTATACTACTTAAACATTTTAAAAAAAGTACATTAACCAGTATTATGAGACCATCGTATCAATAAGTGTTGCTCTGTGCAATTACAAGAAAGCATCGTTCAGCTGGATAAATAACAGTGCAATGATAATTTGCACAAGAAGGGTGACTGAATACAGCTTTACAGCCATCCTTCGCTTAACCGCAAATGTGCCTTTATGCATTCAATTATGATTCGAGTTTCACTGTACTTCAATTGGTATACGTGACAATAAACCGACCTTTGAAGTAATTTTTAAAAATGCTGGATTACTTGAAGTCAGGCAGCATCTGTGGAGATTAACAGTTCTTCCTTCTACAGATGCCTCCTGACCTGCGGAGAACTTTCAGAACATTTATTACGTGTTACAATCTTGTGTCATTCTGCTGCTTTGAATCGATTGTATTTATTGTTGCATTTATCATGACTGCGCGCATACTGTTTACTCTTATTTTTTTGAGATACACCGTGGAAACAGGCTCTTCGGCCCACCGAGTCCGCGTTGACCAGATCACCCCGTGCACTAGTTTGAGCCTACACACTTGGGACAATTTTCAGAAGTCAATGAAACAACAAACGCGTATGTCTCTGTAAACCCCTAGTCGGATCTCAGGCACTGTGAGGCAGCAGCAGCAGCTCCGGGGTGCTCCGGTTTCCTCCCACATTCCAAAGACATGTGGGTTTGTAGATTATTTGGTTGCTATAAATTTCCCCTAGTGTGTAGTGGAGTGGATGCAATAGGAGGACAACATAGAACGGTACAACAGGCAGTGAAGAAAGCTAATAATTATGGCCTCCATAACAAGAGGAGTCGAGTATAGGAGCAAAGAGGTCCTTCTGCAGTTGTACAGGGCCCTGGTGAGACCACACCTGGAATATTGTGTGCAGTTTTGGTCTCCTAATTTGAGGAAGGACATTCTTGCTATTGAGGGAGTGCAGCATAGGTTCACGGGGTTAATTCCCAGGATGGTAGGACTGTCTTATGATGAAAGAATGGAGCGACTGGGCTTGTATTCACTGGAATTTAAAAGGATGAGAGGGTATCTTATAGACACATATAAAATTATTAAGGGATTGGACACACTAAATGCAGGAAACATGTTCCCGATGTTGGGGGAAGTCCAGAATCAGGGCCACAGTTTAAGAATAAGGGGTAGGCCATTTAGGACTGAGATGAGGAAAATCTTTTTCACACAGAGAGTTGTGAATTTGTAGAATTCCCTGCCTCAGAGGGCAGTGGAGGTCAATTCACTGGATGCATTCAAAAGAAAGTTAGATAGAGCTCTTAGGGCTAGCGGACTCAAGGGGTATGGGGAGAAGGTGGGAACGGGGTACTGATTGTGGATGATCAGCCATGATCACATTTAATGGCTGTGCTGGTTTGAAGGGCCGATTGGCCTGCTCCTGCACCTATTGTCTATGTCTCTATGTAACTAGTGTGAACGGGTGATCAATGGTCGGCATGGACTCAGTGGGCCAAAGGACCCGTTTCTGTATTGCATCTTTCAATCAGCGAGTCAGGCAACATCTCTGGAGAAAAGGAATAGGTGATGTTTCAGGTTGAGACCGATCTTCAGTCTGAGAGTCAGGGGAACAGGAACTGAGAGAGTTAAAGGTACATAGGACAGGTAAATGAAAGACATGCAAAAAACAATGATGATCAAGGAAAGCTAGAGCCCACAATGGTCCATTGTTGGCTGTGAGGTAGGTGATAACGAGTTATATAAACAGTGAAACTCAACAGGACAGTGAACTAGTACGACGACTAGGGTGGGGGAGGGACGGAGAGAGGGGAGGCAAGGGAAGGCAATATGAGGTGCTGTTCCTCCAATTTGCGTTTGGCCTCACCCTGACAATGAAGGAGGCCCAGGACACAAAGGTCAGTCTGGGAACGGGAAGGGGAGTTTAAGTGTTTGGCAACTGGGAGATCACGCAGGCCAAGGTGGGGTATTGATTGTGGATGATCAGCCATGATCACATTGAATGGATCGAAGGCCCAATTGGCCTACTCCTGCACCTATTTTCTATGTATCTAAGGCAGCACAACCTCCAACCAAGCTCCAAGCGACATAGACTAGGGGGCATTGTTTTTTCATTTCACTTTTATTATTTGTTTGTTTTGGAATTTCAGGTTTTGTTGTTGTTTATAATGGCGTTTTACGTTTAAGTGCTACTCCCAATAAAATGTAAGCCAATTTCAAAACGAATGTGCAAGCAAAACATGAAGTGCTGGAGGAAATCAGCTGGATAGGCAATATCTATGGAGGGAAATGGACAGCCGATGTTTTCGGCCGGGAGCTCTCTTCAGCATGTACAAGCTGTTTGATTCCAGAGTTGTTTCAATTCCTTACTTGCTCAACGAGTTTCTTTTCCTTGTTCAGCTCCTTTTCCATTTCAGAAACTTCTCGGTCCTTGAACTGGAGCTGGTTTTCCAGTTGGCGAAGTTCTTCTCGCAAGAACCTAGTATCATGTCCCCCAACACTCACTCGAGCCATCTGGAGTAAAAGAAAATGGAGCACCACTCACCCTCTGAATTCACACATATTTTGAGTTACTCCTCAAAGTGCTGGAGTATCTCAGCGGATCAGGCAGCACCTGCGGAGGGAATGAATAGGGCCACTTTTCAAGTCGGGACCCTTCTTCCGACAGAAGGGAAGGGACGGAGAGATAATCTCCCATTCATGATAACTAACGTGGCCCAAGTAAGGCTCCCGGCACCACCTTGTCCAGTGCAGCAATAACCAATGCCCTTGCTGATGATTCCTGCATTCAGAGATCGAGAGCAAAATGGGAGGTCGGGGGCTCATGGTGGCCGTGTGGCAGGGTGAGGAAGCCCTTTCCCTTTCTAACTGAGATTCCCACAACCCTGCCTACTCGGAGTTCAGGGAGAAAGGACATCGACCTTAAACATCAACTCCGTTTCTCCTTCCAAAGACACAAACCTGCCTAACGTGCTGAGTGTTATTTTTAACAGCTGAAATGTGTTTTTGTTACTGCAAGCTATAAATACTAAAGGCTGTTTGTTACATTGTTCAGAAGAATTAAGTGTCGATTGAAGAGATTACTTGTCAATTTCAATGACCTCCACAGTGTAACTAGTAGCCTGTGCTCTTAAAGAGACAGTCCGCTATAACCAAAATTCATTATAAAGTAGTCCATAATAATGAGGGTTTACTGTATAGTCTGTCATACACTGGATAAATCACAGACTAAAGACCAAATTTTGGAAAAGAAAGGTTGGTGTCAATTTCAAGCTCCAAGTTAGGAAAGAAAGATTTAATAGTTGACTTTAATTTTCCTTCTGACATTAAATTGTGCATGCCTTTTGTATATATTTAAAGTAGTTGAGAAAGACCCTTCACTAAGTGTGGCATCTTCTCTTGCAAACACAAGAGGATGCAACACCTGCCATTTCATAATCAAGCATCAGAACCATGTAAAATAAGCCATTTGCTGCTTTTAGTTTAGTATATTGTATATGGTGCTCATGATGTTTGTCTCCCCTGTATTAAGGAAGCTAATTCAGCTGCTATTTTTACTCTATTTCTAACCCCTTGTTCCTTGGCTACGTACTCGATACCTTGAAGCTCAGCTTACGTTTAAGGAGCAGAACTTTATCTTCCTTTATAACCTCTGGGACACAACATTTACTTCGAAAATTTAGTATCATAACCACTCTTTTTCTTTTGGACAGTATCTAGTATGACTGATTTTAATATTGCCAAAAACATCTCCTTCAGATGCCATTTTTGTTACTTTACTGTCCTTTTACCATCGGCCGATAAAATACATTAGGCTCAGTTAGGTGGTTCCCGACTAAGTGGGGTGAAGAGGGGTGAAGAGTAGTTTGTGCAGAGTCTAATCACAGGCACAGAACCCTCAGTTATCACTGTGTAAAAGTAATTTAAAAAATTAGAATGTTGCACTCACCTCCAGTTCATTTTCGAGTTTTAAAACTTTTGCTTTCAGCTGGTTTTCTGTAGAAAAGAAACAGATAACAAATACTTGCTTCAACTGTTAATTGGAGTTATACAGCGTGGATACAGGCCCTTCGGTCCAACTTGCCCACACCAACCAACATGCCCCATCTACACTGGTCCCACCTGCCTACGTTAGGCTCATATCCCTCTAAACCAATCCTATCCATGTACCTGGCTAAATGTTTTTTAGACGCTGTGATAGTACAGAATAGTGTCAAAACAAAACAAACCCTTTGGCCCAACTTGTCCATGCTGACCAAGTTACCTAACCGAGCTAGTCCCACGTACCTGGGGCTGCCCCATATTCATCCAAACATTTCCTATCCATGTATCTGTCCAAGTCTCTTTTAAATTCTTTAATTGCACCCACCTCGACAAACTTCTTCTGCAGCTCATTCTATATGTGCACCACGCTCTGTGCGGAAAGGTTGCCACTTGGGTCTCTTTTAAATATTTCCCCTCTCACCTTAAAACTTTGGCTTCTAGTGTTGGATTCTGCATCTCTGGGGAAAAATGGCACTTAATCCAGCCTCTCCTTATAACTCAAACCTTCCAGAAATGGTAATGTCCTTACCCCTTTCTAGTTTAATAATGACATCCTTCCAAGAGTAGAGTCCAGAATTGTTAATAGTACTCCAAATACAGCCTTACCAACCTCATGTACAGCTGTTATTTATCGTTTCAATATTTGTACTCAAAATACCAACTTCTTCACCGCCCTGTCTGCCTGTGTCACCACTTTCATGGAACCATGTACCTGCATCTCTACGTCTATCTGTCCTACAACTCAACCCAGCGCCCCATCATTTACTGGGTGAATGCGGATCTTAGGATTGAGCGCACCAACCAGACAAATAGCAAACCAGCCACTGACCTGTTTTAGCTTGCTCTTCTCCAGCTTTTTCAACTTCTTCCAAAGCCAACTCAACCTCCTGGGCTTTCATCTGTATATTATGATAATATTTAAGGACAAATATGTTGATAGTGAAATCAAAATGGTGCAACCTTTATCATGTATGCATGTCATCACTCTGCATGCCTTCTACCTCTATGCTTATGTCATCCTATGTGGAGGAGCTGGAATAAGTTTCTAAGGGGAGCCATAGTTACATTAATGGCCCGATTGCTTTAATCATGCATGTTCACATATTTTATATCTGTGCAACAGAACATGTGCACCACTATATTCAAATCCATGCCTTAATTATTTTTGCTAAAACAACAATATTCTGAAGATAATGCCAAAACTATCTGTTTTATTTTTTTTATTAACCAGCTATATAAGACTGAACCAAACACAAGATGTTGGAGTCACTCTGCCGGTCAGGTAACATCTGTGGAGGGAATGGATATGCAATATTTCAGGTCGGCACCCTTCTTCAAATCTTTTTAAGTCTGAAGAAAGGTCCCAAATCAAAAGTCGCCTCTCCATTCCCTCCACAAATGCTGCCTGACCCGCTGAGTTCCTCCAACACTTTGTGTCAAGATTCATGCATCTGCAGTTCCTTTGCCTCCATCGCAAAGATTGAAACAAGCTCCTTGCAATGTAAGCAGTCTCCTTATATTTAGTCATATATACAGTGTGGAAACAGGCCCTTCGTCCCAACCTGCCCATGTCGGCCAATGTGTTCCATCTACACTAGTCCCACTTGTCTGCGATTGGTCAATATCCCTCTAAACCTGCCCTATCCACGTATCTGTCTAATTGGTTCTTAAAAGTTGTTAGTCCCTGCCTCAACTAACTGGCAGATCGTTCCATACACCCACAGCCTTCTTGTGAAAAAGTTACCCCTCAGATTCCTATAAAATCTTTCCCCCTTCACCTTAAACCTAGCCTTCTAGTTCTTGATTCTCCTACTCTGGGCAAGTGACTCTGTGCATCTACCCAATCTATTCCTCGCATGATTTACACACCTCATTAAGATCACCCCTCATCCTCCTGTGTTCCAGAGAATAGAGTCCCAGCCTGCTCAACCTCTCCCTATAGCTCAGACCCTGGAGTTCTGGCAACATCCTTGTAAATCTTCTCTGCGCCTTTTCCAACTTAACATCTTGCCCAGAATTCAAGTTCAAGTTCAAGTGAGTTTATTGTCATGTGTCCCTGTATAGGACAATGAAATTCTTGCTTTGCTTAAGCATACAGAAAAATACACAATACTCCAAATGCGGCCTCACCAATGTCTTACATTACTGCAACATGACCTCCCAACTTCTATATTCAGACATGAAAATATACTCAGTACTCTGACTGAAAAAGGCCAATGTGCCAAAAGCTTTTTTAACCACACCTTCTACCAGTGGCAGCACTTTCAAGGAACTACACACCTGCACTCCAAAATCCCTCTGCTCCACAACACTTCCCAGAGTCCTACCATTCACCGTGTAGGTCCTGTCCATGTTTCCGAAATGCATCTTTCCAAAATGTAACACCTCACATCTCTCTGTATTAAATTCCATCAACAATTCCTCAGCGCACCTGGCCAACCGATCAACATCCTGCTGCAATTTTTGACAACCATCTTCACTATCTGTAATACCACCCACTTTTGTATCATCAGCAAACTTGCCAATCTGGCCATGTACATTCTCATCCAAATAGGTGACAAATAGTAATGGGCCCAGCACCAAACCGAGGCACACCACTAGTCGCAGGCCTCCAGTCCAAGAAGCAATCTTCCACAATCACCCTCTGCTTCCTTCCATTAAGCCAATTTTCTATCCATTCAGCTGTCTCTCCTTGGATCCCATGCAATCCATGACAAAAAATGCTGGAAGAACTCAGCAGGTCAGGCAGCATCTCTGGAGGACCGTGATGTTTCGGGGTGTGAGAATTTTTCACACTAATTGGAGGTGGGAAGGGGGAAGAGAGAAAGAGGAAAGCTGGAAAAGAGAAGGATGAGGGAGGGGGGGGGTGATAATCAGATGGTTGGGCAAACACTAGTGATGAAAAGACAGAAGGTGCGAGACAAAAGGATTGAAGAGTTGCCAATTGTGAAGCTAGAGAAAGAATGTAGGTGGAAGGGGAGGGGAGAAATAGGTGCAGGTCAGGTGGGGCACATGGGAGAAAATTGGGAAGAAGGGAGAGTGGGAAGATTTTGCAGTTACCTAAAATTGTATAACTAATTGTTCATACCATTGGTTTGTAAGCTACCCAAGTGGGATATGAGATGCTGTTTCTCGAGTTTTCATGTGACCTCACTCTGTCAATGGAGGAGGCCCAGGACAGAAAGGTCAGTATGGGAATGGGAAGAAGAGTTAAAATGGTTAACAACTGGGAGATCCAGCAGATCTCAGCAGACTGTATTTGCAGTTCCTTGTGTCTCTACTTAAGTAAGTTCTTCCATATGATTTATGGCTTATTAATAACAAAACACAGAATGTTTCCTTTACTACTTTTGTCAACAACTGTCAACCCTGTCCCCACTTTGAGAACCTCCCTTAACTTAGAGATACAGCGTGGAAACAGGCCTTCGGCCCACCGAGTCCACACTGACTTGCGATCACACGTCCACTCATTCTATCCTACACTAGGGACAATTTAGAGGCTAATTAACCTACAAATCCTGCAGGTCTTTAAAATGCGAAGGAAAACCTGAGCACCCGGTGAAAACCCATGCGATCACATGGAGAATGTACAAACTCCGTACGAACAGCACCCATAGTCAGGATGGATCCTGGGACTCTGGAACTGTGTGGCAGCACCTCTGCCGTTGCGCCACTGTGTGTGATGCCTTTACACACCTACCTTCATTAAGGACTGGGTGATGCAGAAAAGCTGAAGCAGCTTCTGGGGCTCTTCTGCTGTCAGTTCATTTCCTTCAACCTAGGATCAGAAATTCTGTTATTGCTTCATATCGCTAAATGAAGAAAAGCAAAATCAACCAACAGAAATGAAAAAGAAGACCTTAGATATTGAGTCCAATAACTTATCCGCGAGTTTTTCTCGGCTTGGTAAAGAATCTGGATCAACTTTCATAAGTTTCTCCCAATCCAGGATGGGAGCCATGTTGGTGGAAACGTTGGCTTTAACCTAGAGTGGGGGAAGAAATAGGAAATGTCACCAACAGATCAAAACCATCTGGCCCTGGCTCATATGTGAGGATGTTATTTGTAGACTTTAGTTCTGCATTTAATACGATCATCCCCAGCAGAATGGTGGACAAACTGTCTGATCTGGGTATTAATGCAATAACATGCGGATGGATTAGGGACTTTCTAACAGATCGCCCACAGACTGTCAGGATGGGGTCCAGTTACTCCCCGGTCCTGACGCTCAGCACAGGAGCGCCACAGGGTTGTGTGCTGAGTCCCATTTTGTACACAATATACACTTATGATTGTATACCAACACACAGTACAAATAGGATCATTAAGTTTGCGGACGACACGACTGTGGTGGGACTGATAGGCAACAACGACGAGTCTGCCTACAGGGATGAAGTCCAAAAACTGACTGTCTGGTGTACCAAAAACAACCTGGTACTCAATCCATCGAAGACGAAGGAGCTGGTCGTTGACTTCAGGAGAAAGAGGAGAGAGGAACCGGCTCCTCTATACATCAAAGGAGACATGGTGGAGAGAGTCACTGGCTTTAAGTTCCTGGGAATAAACATCTCCCAGGACCTTAAGTGGCAAATGAACACCGTCACTCTCGTGAAGAAGTCACATCAGCGGCTGTATTTCCTGAGGTCTCTGCGGAGAGCAAACGTCTCACAGCCGCTGCTGTTGTCCTTCTACCGATGCGCCGTGGAGAGTATCCTCTCCTATGGAATCCTGGTGTGGTTTGCTAGCTGTACTGTGGCTGAGAGGAGGGCGTTGCAGGGAATTATAAAAACTGCGCAGAACATTACAAACGCCCAACTGCCCTCCTTGGATGACATATATAGGGCCCGATGCTTGCGCCGGGCCACAAATATCAAGCAGGACACATCCCACCCTGCCAACCACCTTTTTACTCTGCTACCCTCTGGGAGGCGATTCAGGACTCTGAAGGCTCGCACCGGTAGACTAAAGAATAGTTTCTACCCATGTGCGATAAAAGAGCTAAATTCCAACAGAGAATGCTGGGGAAGCAAAATGTAATTCTAAGAAATGCCGCCAAATTCTTTTAAATTCTTTTAAATTCTTTTAAAACACCTATTTATTTTTACTAATAAGTGTACATATGTGTCAATGTTTGTCGTGTTTGTATTGTTTTTAACCGGAGGAGATGTAATGGAATTTCGTTGCACAGTATTGTGCAATAACAATAAACGTATTCATTCATTCATTCATTCATTCATAAACTGAAAGCGTACGCTGGACAGAACAGTATGTCACATAACAAACTAGAGGCGGAGGTACACAAAAAAGCTGGAGAAACTCAGCGGGTGCAGCAGCATCTATGGAGTGAAGGAACTGAGCAGTTCAGGCAACATCTGTGGAGGGAATGGACAGACAATGTTTCGGGGTCGAACCTTTATAGAAGGGTTGGTCCCGACCACAGCGTCCTCTGTCCATCCCTCCACAGATGTTGGCAGATCCTCCAGCACATTACGTTTCCATCCATCCCACCTTTGTTCCTTCCGTCTCGTCCAACCATCCCTCCCTTCCTACTTCCCACATTCACTCCCACCCTCCCTTCCCTGGCGTTTAAGATGGAACTGCAGATGCTGGAAAATCGAAGGTACACAAAAATGCTGGAGAAACTCAGCGGGTGCAGCAGCATCTATGGACCGAAGGAAATAGGCAACGTTTCGTCCTATGCAGCAGCATCTATGGAGCGAAGGAAATAGGCAACGTTTCGTCCCGAAACGTTGCCTATTTCCTTCGCTCCATAGATGCTGCTGCACCCGCTGAGTTTCTCCAGCATTTTTGTGGGCATTTATTTGTTGATGTGTTCTGGATGGGCGAGGGAGGGGAGAGGAGAGGACATCGGCCCCGGACCAAGTGAAGCGGGGTGGGGGTGAGAGCGGAGGTTAAGGCTGGGGTTGGGGTTGGGGTTGAGGGTGGTGTAGGTGAGGCTGATGGTGTTTGTGGAAGTGAGGGCCCGGCCCCGGTACCTGCCCGTCCCCGGCCCCGGCTCCGCGCTGCTAGGCGACGGCTCAAGCTGCTCACTACGGCCGGAGAGACCGCGTTACGGCAGCGCGGCCGCACTCGCGAGAGTCGGAGAGAGAGGGGAGGGACTGGGAGGGGAGAGGGAGGTGAAGGGAGAAGTGCAAAGATCCTATAGCGAGCTATAGGACCTTTGGAGAAGAGAGGAGGAAGGTGAAGGGAGGAGAGAGAAGAAGGAGGTGGGAGGCGAAGGGAGGAGAGAGACGAGGAAGAGGGGAGGGAGAAGATGAAGAGGAGGGAGGAGGGAGGTGTAAGAGTGTGAAGAGAGGAGGGCGAGGGTAGCAAGGTGGTGGGAGAAGAGGGGATAATAGGAAGGTGATGGGAGGTGGGAGAAGAGGGGAGTAGGGAGAGGATGAGAGCTTGGGATAAGGACTGGGTAGAATGAAGGGGATCGTGAGAGGAGGGGGAGAAGGGAGGAGAGGGTGGGGAGGGGGGAGAAGGGTGGGGAGGGGGGAGAGAGAGACTGGGAGCAGGAGGGATATATTAGGGTAGAAAGGGGATGGCGAGGGAGAGATGGTGACTGAGGGCAGGAAGGGATGGGTGCGGCCAGACAGGAGAGGGTGTGGGCAAGGAGGCAGCAGCTGGAGGGCAAGGATTAAAGGACATTTACATGCCACTTTTCACAAAAGAGAGGGAGGCAAAAAGCTGGAAAACTAGACAGATAAGCCTAATATCTATTGTTGAATAAATATTTAAATAATTCAAGTACTTGCAATGCATGTAGAAAATCATATATACTCGACTTGCTAATATAAAAGGGAAATTGTCTCGCATAAATTACTGAGCGATTTTTGAGGGTGCTGTTCGGAGATTATATAGAACATATAACAGTACAGGAACCGGCCTTTCGGCCCACCATGACTATACCTACCATGGTGCCAATCTTGAATACTTTCTGCCAAGTCTCCATGGATTCCATATGCATTAATCTGCTGCTGAGTCAATTAATGCCGAATTACTCAAGCATTTTGTGTCTATCTTCGGTGTAAACAACCTTCTGCAGCTCCTACCTACACATACCATCTTTGATATTGTGGGATCATGAGTGGCATCTTTGAGGTTGCTGTTAGTTATGCTCCACACTTGGGAGAAGAGGCTGTTTTGATGGCGGTTGCATCTTACTAGTAGCTACACTTAAAAAAAAAAAAAGACGTATTTCGTGCCTTCATTACCCTTTAGTTATGAAAGGCACGAAATAAATAAACATCTTTCTTTTACCTGCAGTGTCCCATGTATTTCTTTATTCTACAAATGTACAAAGCAGCCCACATTGGAGTTTTTTGGAACATTTTTTATTTCACACTGGCAAGCTAGATTTATAGCTTTAAATCTGGCTTTGTAAAGATTTTTTTTACTTTGAACGTTCTTTTTTAGATTTGCTGTTGATTTCTAATTTCCAGCCTTTAGTTGTTGAGCGTTGGAGCAATCTTTGGTGGGGGTGGTGGTGGTATGATCTTTGGTGGTATGTGTGGTTGGTTGAGTTGAGTTGCGGACTCTTTGTGCCCCGGACTCCGCGCCCGCGGCGGTAGCCCGGCTTCTGTGGGCGGACGGCAGCGGGACGGACCGGAAGTAGGGCCGGGGGCGGCGGCAAGTGGAGCTCGGCGGCGGCCGGACACCGGGTAGGAGAATGGTGGGGACCGGGGGGAAGGGATGGGAGAGAAGAACGATGGGAGAGGGTGGAAATGAAGAAAAGGGGGGGAGGGAAGGGAGCGAGGGAAGAAGGTGTGGGTTGATGTTGACTAGAAAGGTGGGAGTAGAATAGTGAGCGAGGAGAGAGTGGGAGGAAGGCGGGGGGGAAGACAGTGAGGTTTAAAATGGGTGGGGGAGAGAGATTGGGGAAACTGTAGGAATGGGGGTGGGAGGGGGTGGAGGGGAGATGGGGAGGGAGTGGAGGGGAGGTAGGGAGGGAGTGGAGGGGAGATGGGGAGGGAGTGGAGGGGAGTTGGGGCTGGAGGGGAGATGGGGAGGGGGAAAACGGGGTTCTTTTGGGGGCTGGTGTGTTGGGCAGGGATGCAGGAGGCTTGTTGGGGTGAAGGAAGAAAGTGGGGATGAGAGTAGGAGTGTGGGGGGGGCGTAGTGTTTGGTTAACGATGCACGCTGGAGGACAGTTGGAGACAGGAGTGGGCGTTGAGGCAAGAAGGTCATACTAGGCAAGGTGGACGAGTCTGCTGACCATGTGGAAGAGTATAATGCGGCAGGCAGGCAGGTTTATTGAGGAGTCGGGCATAGATTGAAGTTACAGGGGGTGGGGAGAGATTTGTGGGACAGGCCGTAGCACATGTGGACACTCAGGAAACTGCAGATGCTGGAATCTTGATCAGAGAAAACTGGAGGAGGAACTCCAAGGGTGGCACAGTGGCGCTGCGATAGAGCTGCTGCCTAACACACCAGAGACCTGGGTTCGATCTCGACTATGGGTGTTGTCTGTACAGAGTTTGTATGTTGTTCCTGTGGTTTTCTCTGGGTACTCTGGTTTCTTCACACACTTCAAAGCCATGCAGGTTTTTAGGTTAATAGGCGTTTGCAAAGTATAAATTGTTCCTAATGTGCAGGATAACGCTAGTGTACAGAGTGATCGTTGGTCGGTGTGGACTCGGTGGCTCGTGGGTCTAGTTTCCACGCTGTACATCTCAACTCAGCTGACAATATGACCCTGCCCTGAAATGTCTTTTGTCCAAATTCCCACCACAAATTCTGCCTGACTTGCTGAGTTCCCTCAGCAGTTCGATTGTTGCTCAATGCGGGTGTGAGGTGGGTCGCTGGAGAATGAGTGAAGGAAACAATATACTTAAATCCTGTGGCAAGTCTAGCACCACCTCGTCTGTTTTTGAATTCTAATGTGATGTCTTTGCCAGGAAAGAGAACAGACAGATTCTTAAACCAAAAAAAGGCACAAAGTGCTGGAGTAACTTAGTGGGTGTATGGACCGAGCTGCCGGAGAGTTATTTGAGGCAGGTACAATCGCAACATTTAAGAAACATTTATACAGGTACATAGATAGGAAAGGTTTAGGGGGGATATGGGCCAAATGCAGGCTGGTGGGACTAGTATAGATAGTTAACTGGTGTGGGCAAGTTGGGCCGAAGGACCTGTTTCCACGCTGTATGACTGTATGAATCAATTTATTCAGAGAAGAGGAGAGGGGGTGTGGGGGTTACCCAAACGTCACCTGTTCATCTTCTCCAGAGATGCTGTCTGACCCGCTGAGTTACTCCAGCAATTTGTGTCCTATAGATATAGCATTGAACGGTTATATTTTTACAATTATAATTTTCTGTATTTCTGTAATGACCCTGTCAAATTTGTGTTGGGGGCTGAATTTCACGTGCTCCATAATTTAGTCACGGTTTCTGAGAGGACTGAGGATCCATAACCACTTAAGAAAATTTCAGCTGAACTTTGTTGAGATGTGAGAAGATGTAGTGTTGTCAGAGGGGCGACTTTTGGATCAGATATTAAATCAAGACTTCATATTCTTCTCGAGTGTAGATGAACAATTGCATTATCCTGGAGTTCTGCATAAAATCATCCTTTATCCTAAAATTACTACTTTAGTTTTAAATAAATTTTGGATACCCTAAGATTATAAAATATGACAGAACATATCTTTAGGCTAAATTACAATGTCATGGTGTGCCCTGATTTTTGGAATGGGCAGAATGCCAAAAATATGTTGGCTCATTCTTCAACATCAATGAAGGACACTCGAAGGTTTGATGTTGGTTGTATCTCGTGTTCCATGGAATGGAATATCTAAACCATTTTTTTTTCAAAAACCCTTTTGAACTTTACATTTTAAATTTTAGAGACGCAGCATGGAAACAGGCCATTCGGCCCACCGAGTCCAAGCCGACCATCAATCACCTACATTATCCCACTTTCTCATCCACGCCTTACACACTAGGGGCAATTTACAGAGGACCGATTTACCTACAAACCTGCACGTCTTTGACATGTGGGAGGAAATATGTCAGAGGGAGAACCTGTAAACTCCTCACAGACAGCATCTGAGATCAGGATGGAACCCAAAGCCAGCTGTCTAAGAAGATGTATTCCAGAGAAAGTTAGATATAGCTCTTGGGGCTAACGCAATCAAGGGCAATGGGGAGAAAGTAGGAACGGAATACTGATTTTGGATGATCAGCCATGATCATATTGAATGGCGGTGCGGGCTCGAAGGGCCGAATGTTCTACTGCACCTATTTTCGATGTTTCTAAGGATTCGAGATTGGAATCCCCTATTCCCAGTGAAACTGTGCAAAAGTTTGTCATGAGACACTGGGTTCTGTGTGTGAAATTCTGGTGTCAGCTGACCTTGGAAGGAATGGTAAATACCACTAATGTGGCGAGGCAGTAGAGTTGCTGCCTTTATAGCGCCAGAGACCCAGGTTTAATCATGACTAAGGTTGCTGTTTGCACAGAGTTTGTACGTTTTGCCCATGACTGCGTGGGTTTTCTCCGGGTGCTCCGGTTTCCTCCCACATTCCAAAGACGTGCAGGCTTGTAGGTTAATTGGCTTCTGTAAATTGTAAAAAAAAATGCCCCTAGTGAGTTGAATAGTGCTGATGTTCAAGGTGATTGCTGGTTGGCATGGACTGGTGGGATGAAGGAACTGTTTCTGTGCTGTTTCTCTAAAGTTTAATGTCTAGGGATTAGATTCAAGATTGGAATTCTCTTTCCCCAGTGAAACCATGTAAAAGTTTGCCTTAGTGGTCATGTCATGAGGCACTAGCCCAGGTTCTGAGTGTGATTTTCTGGTGTCAGCTGCCCTGGGAAGGAATGGTAAATAATAAATACTACTGAGGTTCACCTTTTGTTCTCATCCATCTCTCCTCCTGCTTGTCCACTCCGTTAAATCCGGTCATCTTGTTATGCTGTCTAATCCCACTAGATATTGACTGTTTGCCATCCTGACAAATGGTGTCAGAGCCCACGAGTGGCATGTGGGACGTGTGGTCTAATTAGCACAGCGTGAAAATGGTGATGTTGGCAAGTTTATGTACGCATGAACTGAATGTTTAATGACATGATGTATTGATGGCAGAGATCAGTTCAATATCACTAACCTAGTGACATCAGGAAGTATTAATCCTGTAATACAAGGAAGAAATCAAAACAGTGTTAAAGCTTGGTGAAACTAATCAACGTTTGGTTAGCTGACTGCAGTGTTGAGCAGCAAAGTCTGTGAATTAACATGGGAAAGTGGGATAACATAGAATCACATCAATGATTTGGATGAGAACATACAGGGCAAGATTAGCAAGTTTGGTGATGATACAAAAGTGGGTGGTTTTGCAGATTGTGAAGATGGTTGTGCAAGATTGCAGCAGGATCTGGATCGATTGGCCAGGTGGGCAGAGGAATGGTTGATGGTATTTAATACAGAGAAGTGTGAGTTGTTGCATTTTTGGAAGTCTAACAAGGGCAGGCCCTACACAGTGAATGGTAGGCCTCTGGGGAGTGTTGTAGAGCAGAGGGATCTAGGAGTGCAGGTGCATGGTTCCTTGAAGGTCGAATCGCAGGTACATAAGGTGGTCAAAAAGGCTTTTGGCACATTGACCTTCATCAGTCAGCGTATGGAGTATAGAAGTTGGGAGGTCATGTTGCAGTTGTACAAGACATTGGTGAGACGTATTTTAGAATATTCTGTTCCGTTCTGGGCACCATGTTATAGGAAAGATATTGTCAAGTGTACAAAATCATGAGCGGAATAGATTGGGTAGATGCACAGTCTCTTGCCCAGTGTAGGGGAATCTAGGGCCAGAGGACATGGGTTCATTGTGAAGGGGAAAAGATTTAATAGGAATCTGAGCGGTAGCTTTTTCACATAAAGGGTGGTGGGTGGGTGTAGGGAAGAAGCTGCCAGATGAGGTAGTTGAGTCTGGGGCAATCACAATGTTTAAGAAACAGTTAGACAAGTACATGGACAAGACAGGTTTGGAGGGATAAGGACCAAGCACAGGCAGGTGGGTCTAGTCAAAATGGGACATGTTAGCCGGTGTGGGCAAGTTGGGCCGAAAGGCCTGTTTCCACACTGTATCACTCTTTGACTCTCTAAGACTAGTGTGAACAGATGATCGATGGTCGGCGTGGACTCAGTGGGCCGAAGAGCCTGTCTCCATGTGGTTTAGTTTAGTGATACAGTGTAGAAACAGGCCCCTCGGCCCACCAAGTTCACGTCGATCAACAATCACTCCGTACATTAGTTCTATCCTACACAGTAGGGACAATTTACAGAGGCCAATTACCTACAAAGCAGCACGTCTTTGGTATGTGGGTGGAATCCGGAGCACGTGGAGAAACCCCTCGTGCCACAGGGAGAACGTGCAAGCTCCATTCTGACAGCACCCGTAGTCGGGATCGAACCCGGGTCCCTAGAGTGTTGAGGCAGCAACTTTATCGCTGCTACTGTGCAGTCCATACATCTTGTATCTTTCAGTCAATTCAATCAATCGGGGTGGCACAGTGGTGTAGCGAGTGGAGCTGCTGCCTCGCAGCGTCAGAGACCAAGATTCGATGCTAACTATGAGTGCTGTCTGTGCGGAGTTTGTATGTTCTCCCTGTGGCTGCATGGGTTTTCTCCAGACGCTCTGGTTTCCTCACACATTCCAAAGACGTGCAGGCTTGTAGGTTAATTGGTTTCTATAATAAGTTCTAGAGCTGCGACCGAAGGGAGGAAATTTGACGCGCCGATCACCGCGGATCTCCCGATGTGGTCGCGATCACCCGGCCGAGGCATCACATTTTCAGGGGGACTTCCGGGAGAGGTTTTAAGTGCCCTCTTGAAAATTTTGTTCGGATTAAAGGAGGGGCCGGACCACCAGTTGCCGGTAAATTGATGCTGGACCTGTACCCAGGCACCAGGTTAATCTGCTTGTGAATAATGTAAATATACATTGTATATTCAAGGTTGGGCATCCCCATGGAAACCAAGATTGTACACAAGAGAACTTTAGTGGAGACTGACTTTGAGGTTCTGCCCAAGTACTGCAGAGGTCGTTTGCCCACCATTGTGTGATGGTACACAGATAATAGAGACATTTTAATATAGATTGAGAAAAATTGGTCACAGAAAACGACAATCCAGGCACCTGGAGTTGTACGCGTCTGTTTTATGCTTTTTTTGTAATAACGCAGTTTAATTAATACCGAAACCTAATTTACACCCTGTACTTTTGAAATAACATGCTCAAATTTATGCCTGTTTAAAATTATATGTTTAAATGCGCGCTGCTTTTAAAGAACATTCTCCCCACATAAAACGTGTGATGCCAGTATTTGGATTAGTAATTTGATGTTGTAGACCTGAATTCATTCAGATGCAAAGAGAAATGGAGCGGTACAGTGGCACAGCAGTAGACCAGCTGCCTTACAGTGCCATAGACCCGGGTTGGATCAGGACTAAAGGTGCTGTCTGTTCGGAGTTTGTACATTCTCCACGTGGGTTTTCTCTGGTTGCTCCGGTTTCCTCCCACACTCCAAAGACGTTACAAGTTTGTAGGTAAAATTGTCCCCAGTATGTAGGATAGTGTTAGTGTACGGGGTGATAACTGGTCGGCGCGGACTCGGTGGGCCAAATGGGCCTGCTTCCATCCTGTATCTTTAAATTCTAAACTAAAGTCTATAGAAATGTGTTTTGAACGCTTTGTTCTAATTTTCTACAGCAGCCAGTGAGAATGGCAGAAGTCAGCTGGAAAGAGGTACTTCTGTTGACCGGGGTGGTGGTTATGTGTTACTGGAACAGTACCTCTTGTGGGTTCGTCTTTGATGATGTTTCTGCCATTCTGGACAACAAAGATTTGCATCCCTCCTCGTCACTGAAGAACCTCTTCCACAATGATTTCTGGGGAACCCCTATGAGTGAGGTAATGCCACTGTTATTGTGCGATCTTACCGTAAAATAAATTCTAACCTTCCAAATTAGACTTTGGTTTTAAATGTTGATTTTAGCAAACTTTAAAAGGTACAAGCTCATTGGAAATAAAGCAGGAGGAGATTATAAGACCCCTCATGTTTGTTCAATTAGAAAGACAGAGTGCTGGAGCAACTAAGCATCTCGGGGTAAAATGAATGGTGACGTTTTGGATCCGATCCCATCTTCAGACTGATTGAGAGAGGGAGAGTGAGGGGGAAAAAAACAAGACTAATCGGGGCTGGCAACAGATGACCTCAGGCAAGGAGATTTCCTGTTAGGCTGCCTATTAGCTAGAGACAGATGTGAGGCCAAGAATTCAATTAGATCTTGGCTGATAGAGTTGCACAGTCATAAGTAATGGAACAGAAATAGGCCCTTCGTCCCATCTAAGCAGTCCCACTTGTCTGTGTTTGGCCCATATCTCTCTTAATCTTTCATACCCCCCTTCTCTGCTTTTGCCTCTGAGCCTGCAGACCTACCTTGGCAGCAAACTCAAATTTTACGGTCTTGTCATGTTCAAATCCCTCGTGGTCTATTTGTTCCCCAATTTGCACTCTTCCTTTGTGAGCAACCCTGATTTCTTCAGTGGGCAGATCCATCACAAGTATGTGAGCCTTCAATTGCCAATTGGCTCTGTAATCACCTCCTTAAACTTTGTATCCCTGGTCTCCTTAAAGTCTACCTCACTGACAGATTTTCAGCTATCCAAGCCAATATCTTCATAATTGTTTTACTACCTAAAGGTGCTATTTAAATGCATGATAAGCAAAACCAATGGCATTGCAGTGGTGCAGCAGGTAGGTGGTTAGTTTGTGTGTGGGTGGGTGTGATATTAAGTAAGATTTGAGCATAATGTATTAAGGGGGCCTTTGATTTTCATGTTTGAACAAGACTATTTTTGACTCAGACAAAGCCACTTTGGCATTGACATGTACTATCTTTGATTATATTTCTTAATTTAATACTAAATGGAATTACATGTATTAGTGGATGAATTTGATGAAGGAATATTTCTTACATTTCCTTGTGTCATTAGGGCAGCACAGCGATAGAGTTGCTGCCTTACCATGCCAGAGAACCGGCTTTGATCCTGACTACGGGTAATGTCTGTACGGAGTGTGTACGTTCTCTCTGTGACCGCGTCGGTTTTCTCCGAGTACTCTTGTTTCCTCCCACGCGCTAAAGAATACAGGTTTGTAGGTTAATTGGCTTCTGTAATTTGTGAATTGTCCCTAATGTGCAGGATAGAGCTGGTGCACGGGGTGATCGCTCGTCAGCGCGGGCTCGCTGGGCCTCAGGACCTGTTTCCTGAATAAAAAAATAATGATAGCAAATTTTGTTTCATGTGTGGATAATTTTATTGTCATATGCACGAGGAGGCAATGACATTCTTGTTCACGTGAGGCTCAGAGAGTACATAATGATAGAAACAACAATAAATACAACAGCGGATGCAGAACAGCCTAATGGTGCAAGATTGCACAATAATCTGAAGAAGTGCAAAAACACTTCGCCAGAGATGCTGCCTGCCCAGCTGAGTTACTCCAGTATTTTGTGTCTTTCTTCGGTGTAAACCGACACATCTGCCGTTCCCTCCTACACTTTGAAAAATAAGTTATAGGTTCAAGAGTCGGTATGAAATAATAATAATAATAATAATATCTTTTATTGTCATTGCACGTCAGTGCAACGAGATTTAGTATGCAGCTCCAACCGATGAAAAAGAAAAGTAAAATAAATAAATAAGCTGTGTGTCGTGGCCATCCGAGGGAGACAGTCCAGGGGGGGGGTGGGGGGCACTCAGCAGGGCCGGTTCAGAGCCGCTATAGCTCTTGGAATAAAGCTGTTTCTGAGTCTGGAGGTTCGGGCGTAGAAGGCCTTGTAACGTCTGCCGGAGGGAAGTAGTTCGAACAGACCGTTACAGGGGTGTGATGAGTCTTTATGGATGCTGACGGCCTTCCTGAGGCACCGTGTGTGTTAGATGCCCTCCAAGGCTGGTAGCTCTGTCCCAATGATCCTCTGCGCTCTGTGGACGACGCGCTGAAGAGCTCTCCTCTCCGCCTCCGTGCAGCTGAGATACCACACAGAGATGCCATACGTTAATATGCTCTCTGTGGTGCAGCGGTAAAACGTTGTCAGCAGTTGTTGGGGCAGACCAGTCTTTTTTTAATGTCCTCAGGAAGAACAGTCGTTGCTGTGCCTTCTTGACCAGCGCAGCGGTGTTGGTGGACCATGTGAGGTTCTCTGAAATGTGAGTGCCCAGAAACTTAAAGCTGGACACTCTCTCCACACTTTCCCCGTAAATGGAGATTGGGGCGTATTCTCCATTATGGGACCTCCTGAAGTCAATAATCAGCTCCTTGGTCTTGGAGTTGTTTAGTGACAAGTTGTTACGTGTGCACCAGTCCGCCAGGTTCTGCACCTCCGCCCTGTATTTTGTTTCATCACCGTTGGTGATCAGCCCAATCACTGTTGTGTCGTCTGCAAACTTCACGATGGTGTTGGTGTCGAATGCAGGAACACAGTTGTGAGTGAAGAGGGAGTAGAGCATGGGGCTTAGTACACAGCCCTGTGGTGTGCCGGTGCTCAGGGTGATAGTGGAGGACAGGTGCGGGCCCAGTCTCACTGCCTGCGGTCGCTCCGTCAGAAAGTTCAGGATCCAATCGCATATCGGCGAGCTGAGGCCTAGCTGGTGGAGTTTAGTGGTGAGCTTGGTGGGGATGACCGTATTGAATGCAGAGCTATAGTCAACGAAGAGCATCCTCATGTACGTGGGGACCGAAGCTATTCTTAAGCCCAGATATTTGAGCTTTCTTCGATGGGCAAAATGGTGTAATTCTGCTGCAATGACTTATGACTTTATGAACTAGGGCTGCCACTGTCATCTTGCATCCCACAAACCCTTTGTATGTCATATGTATAAATGGGGTCAGCTCAAGCTTTCAAGACAGACCAATATATTTTTTTGTGAAGGAATATGGAGCTAAGGCAGACAAATAGAAACAAATTGCAGATGAGATTGAGAGATCAAGTTCAAGGGTTTTTCACTGTTCTCAAGTTTTTGAACAAACATTTGTCACCACTTTTGGGATCTCATCCAAAAGCGAAATACCTTACCGACCAACATTTCCCTTGTGAACCTGCCACCTTTAATTACAGATCTGACAAACTGCAGGTGTATTGACATCTTGTTTTGTAACACTGCTGCGGGATTGTACGGATGTGGAATGCCCTCATTTGATCTGGTCACGGTCATTCATTTCTTTAACAACTTCTTTTACCTCTTTACCACGACGGGCTGTTCTTTTGATCACTTCTGACATTTCCCACCCCAACCAACACTTCACACCCACTCACACACAGCCTGACCTCAGTCTGCAAAGACTGGCTCCTGGTATATCCACCCCCTCCAATCACCACTTCACACCCAATGACCCACACCCTCCTTGCTGAACAACATCACTTCATCAACAATAAAAATAAAGGAGGTGGAGAGGCTTTTCAGAAGACAGAAAAGTCGGAAATCTCCAGGACCTGACAATGGTTCCCCCTCTACTCTCAAGATCTGTGTCAAACAACTGGCACCGGTCTATACAGACATTTCTAACCAGTCCCTGCAAACACGTACTGTCCCTGCCGGCTTCAAAGTCTCCACTATTGTCCCTGTACCCAAAAAGGCAAGGATTACTTGTCTTAATGACTACAGGCTTGTCGTACTGACCTCTGTAGTCATGAAGACACTTGAAAGCCATGTGCTGGCCAAGCTGAAAAATATCACAATCCCCCTGCTGGACCCTCTGCAGTTTGCATATCGGGCCAATAGATCTGTGGATGATGCAGTCAACCTGGGCCTGCACCTCACCCTACAGCACCTAGACCGCCAGGGGACCTATGCGAGGATCCTGTTTGTTGATTTTAGATCTGTATTCAACACCATTGTGCCAGAGCTACTACACTCCAAACTTTCCGAGTTGACTGTGCCTGAACCCCTCTGTCGGTGGATCACCAGCTTCCTG